>NC_084982.1:25677547-25840047 GCF_963691925.1 Scomber scombrus | reverse complement strand
AACGTATGTAAAATTGCCGCCTTCATCCAAAGCTCAGTTTGTAAAGTTATCAGCATTTTTGAGTAAAGAACGGGAAAAAGAAGAAGAGCTGACCAATCAGGATAGAGTAGGCTCATCAGGAGGAGGAGAGGGGGGGGGGCCTTTAAGAGACAGGAGCTAAAACGGCCTGTTAATAGACAGAGGCTGAACTGAGGAGCTGCATGAAGGACCAGTAGAAGATAAATAACGAGTTTTTAACTGGAAATCATGCAAAGATATTCCAGTAGAGACACAGAATATAAATATAGAGCTGGAAATATGCCTGATACATCTACTTTAAATCTGAGCTTTAAGAGGATATATACATACAGCTGCTATTTTTTTTTCACTGTTGAAGTGATGAAAGGAGTGAAGTGCAGGTAACCAGTGACAAGGTGGCAGAGAGACAGATGATGGATAACAGTGCTTTATTAGATTTTTATACAAGGGACACCAAAAGAAAAAAAATTAAATAAAAATCTTAACACCACTTTCGCTGTCATGTCTGCAGGTTCATCACAGCCAAAAAGAAACTGACATGTTTGCTCAGAGTTGTGAAGTGAAGCCAAATTTCTTTTTCTCTCTTTTTTTCTCCCTCCTCTGAGCAGACAGGACAGTTTATGGAGTTTATGGAGACATTACATACAGAATTACAACCATGTAGACCAAGAAAAAACATATAAAAACGTTTGATAGTCGTGATCTTGGAACTGTTTGGTTTCATCTGCTGTATTTTTTCTTTTAAACGTTTTTTTTTATGATGTAGATTTTCAGTTTTGTGTTTTTTCTTCTCTTTTTGTGCCGGATCTGCTCGTAAAACTGCATATAAATAAATAAATATATAACATCTGACCAAAAACATCAGAAAACCTTACAATTCCAAGTTCACTAAAAAATTGTAATGATGGTGAAAGGTTTCATTTCAATTTATATGCAATTTCTTTTTCATGTCACACAAAAGGATCAAATTTATGTCCCAAGACACAAATCAACATAAATAAAAGACATGTGGAAAAAGGTAATAAAAATCACCTTTTAAAAAAAAACAAAAAAACATACTGATTACATGGGATTGAAACACATTTATTTAAAATCATACAAAAATATGCATGCAAAGAGGGAGGATGAGAGTTCACAGAGAAAATAATGAACATTTACATACATGGTATGAGCCGTAAAAATCAAATGATTTCTGTGGAAACGTTGGTAACTGCATTCAAAAGCCCCTCCCTGTCTCCAGGTCAGTTATTCACCGTCATGCACAGTAACATCAGATCAGATAATCAATCCTGATTGGTTTCAATAAATCAGTCTCCAGTCAGTGATAGTCTGCTCCAGTCTCAAACAGGCACGGGATTTGGTTTATTTTAAAGATTTGTGCCCATTAAAATAAAAATAAAAATAAACAGGGAGGAAAATGAACCTGTAGCAGCAAATTGATAAAGATATAAAAGACCTGCACATTGTTAATAAATGAGACTGATTCACCCGACACACACTTTGAGGCGACCCACGTGACCGCCGACAATCACGGACAATGAGTCAGGAACGAGACCTGAGATGAGACACTGAAGAGCTACTCACGAAAAAAACGGATCACATCTGAGGGAAAACCAGTAAATGAGTCACGGCAGCAAATACTGGCTGAAAAAAAAAAACAACCTCTAAAAAAAAAAAACTATAATAATAATGAAGCAAACTTTATCATCAAGAGGGAATGATAAAGATTATATCGATGATTCTGAAAGTAAAGTTATAATCCTTAAGATTTCAGCTGCTGTCCGAGATCGGGCCGAGCAATATATCAATATATCGATATATCAATATACTGTACCAATATATCAATATCATGATATGAGACTAGATATCGTCTTAGATTTTGGATATCGTAATATCGTGATATGACTTAAGTGTCTTCTCCTGGTTTTTAAAAGCTACATTACAGTAAAATTATGTAATTTTATTAACTTTACCAAACTGTTCTTTACACACTTTGTCATTATATTCACATTACTGATGATTATCAAAAATCTCACTGTGTGCATATTTTGTGAAAGCACGGATAGTCATTTTATCCATATCACCCAGCCCTAGTCCCAGATGTTTAATGTTTCATCTATTCATGCTTGACTAATGTTTTTTATGTATCATATCCTGTCAATTTTATTCTGCTTTAATGGTGAATATTGTATTATGTGAAGCACTTTGTAACTTTGGTTTGAAAAGCTCTAGAAATAAAGTTAACCCTGAATGTCTTTTGGTTGTGGACTGTTGTGAACGTCACTTTGGACTTTTAGGAAACAGCAATCGACATTTTTTCCCCATTTTCTGGACCTCAAAACCAATTGATTGATCCCAAAAAATAACCATCAGACTCCTTGATAATGAGATTAAGATTTTGGGTTGATATGATGAAAATCTTAAGGATTATAACTTTTAAAACAAAACAAAAGTAAAGTTTCCACTAATACTAATATCAGTATTTTATAAGATGGTCCACTGCTAAAAACCTTCAGCAGAAAAAGTAACAAGATCCACAAAATGAAATCATTTAAAATAGCGGACAGCTCCGAGTCACGTTATTGCAAAAACACCGCAGGAAGGAAACGGCTTTCATTTCCGAGGACCACGAATGATATAAACAGAGGCTTTTGAATACTTGTTACCTCCACAAAACAATGACCAGAAACAGGAAAAAATAATCCCATGACTCCAAGAAAGAAAAGAAAAAAGAAAATCCTACTTCTCACAACATGACAGAGTAATAACAGGGTTTATATTAGCGGCTCTAGCAGCAGTCATGCTTTGAGCTCAAGTGAAAAACAGAACCCCTCGGACTCAGACAGACACCGAACATCACTTCATACAGTTTCAAACTAAACGGAGAGATGACACTTCACTCCAGTCACAGTTAGAGCGACATATCTAAGGCATCTGCTGACTTGACATTCATGTGCAAGTAATTTCTATTTCCAAGAAGAAGAAGAGGAAGAGGAAGAGGAGGAAATAATATAGTAAATTTCGGAACGTCTGAAGTGTAAATTCAACACACACATTCTGGTCTGGTCTCATGTACAGACACACACACCTAAAAAGCTATATACACCTGCTGCTATGTACATTCAGAAGTACAGTAAATCAGTGTGTGTGTGTGTGTGTGTGTGTGTGTGTTTAAATAAGTTAATATGCAACTTAACTAGAGTAACACTGAGAACTTTATAGAGACAATACTGTGTGTGTGTGTGTGTGTGTGTGTGTGTGTGTGTGTGTGTGTGTGTGTGTGTGTGTGTGTGTGTGTGTGTGTGTGTGTGTGTGTGTTTGCATACCGACACTGGAATCTCACAGTTTTTAACTACATTTCTGGATCAGTGGCTTCGAGGCATCTAACTCACGTTGATAATGTTTTAGTTTTTTTTGTTGTTTTTTTTCAAACCACCCTCTCAAGGCGAACTTTCCAAACACAGCTGAAATTAAACACATTCATAAATTTAAAACCTTTTTTCTGCTGCTAGAGTCGGAGCTGGGTATCAAATATGGAGGTTTTTTTTGTGGATACCCAAACAAAAGATACGTTTTTTAAATGTTAAATGTTGTAAAAACACACAAGCAGCCATATGAGAACTTTGCTCTAAAACTGGAATCTTAATCTCATCCTAAAGGTCCACTTACTCTCTTGCTTCGGGGCTTTCTACCACTGCAAAGAGATTGAGGGTATCAAATATGAATTTTTTTTGATAGATACATTTTACGGAAATAAAACTTAAGTGTAAAGAAGTTTTTTCTTTCACATTCAACTAAAAGACGTTTTCAAATGTTGTCTAAAACACAAGCAGCCGCATGAGAATGTCGTCTCATTAAAACAGTCTGAATCTCATCCTAAAGGTCCACTTACTCTCTTGTGTCCGGGGCTTTCGACCACATGATCCTGTCAAATTCAAAGCCGACACGGGCGAGAAGACCTCGAGGTTCTCTCAGAATAACAATGAGAAAAGTTTGAACGTCTACATTTCTCGTGGAGACTTTGAGTTTCGTCAATAAGGTCAAGAATGAAAAGTCAAACTGGTAAAATTTTGATGGAAAATTAGGGGCGGGAATCTGGAGGCACTTCATGATTTGATTTGATTCAGAGGACTATGATGTGATGATAAAATGATTATTGACACTTTAAAATGTTTCATTTCTTCACATGATTTATTTTAGTTTCAGTTCTTCATCCACTGAAGTTCAATATGGCAAATAACTAATTTGATGTTTGATACCCAGCTCTGCATCAGAATCTCAGATCAGAAGCTTTCAACACTTCGTCATCAATTCATTTCCTTTAAAATGTAGGAAGTTTCAGCAGAAAGAAAGCAGCTTAATTTGGACACAAAGGCCTCCTGTTTCAACACGAGCTCTGTGTGAACAACGCCGGTGGTTTTTGGATCGCAGCCTAGATAAACCCTGCGGTCACCCCTACGAGCTACGAGAGGAGGTTACATCAGTGAGCACACACCACCCTTCACCCTCAGCTGACGTCACACACGGTGCATTTATTAACCTGGACAAACACGGCAGGCACGACCAGCAGCACAAACACCTTCAGACTCTACAGCAGCAGCCGGTCCACCGAGTTCACCCAGACCCTGAACTGTCAAGTCTGGAGAGCTCGACGGTTCGTCCCATCTCTCCTGAGCCAAACTTTTATCAGCACCTACGTTAACCAATCATCATAATTAAAGCCCGACTGATACAGACACTTAATCTCATAATGATAATACTCATTTTACAACTTAAAAACAAACTTGTCAGTGCTCTCTCTCTTTCACAGAGACGCTGTTTCTAAATTGCTTCCAACATTTTTTTGGCATTTCTTTGCTTATCGGCCGACATACACGTCATCATGTAGTCCCTCCAGGATTGTTTTGTGATTATTGAAGCCATGTTGCAATTTTACAGCAGCTTTCTCTCAAAAATCACAATATAATTATATAATTTGTGATGTTTTAAGTGCTCTTTTTGGGGTAAAATTACAGGCAATTGTGAAAATAATGCGATTTTTTCCTCCTCCGTTATTATGACATGAAATGCAACAGTTGGTCCAAATCACAAGCAGTTTGTTGATTTGATAATTTCATGTGGAGAAGTTGCTGTAATTTAGCAAAATCACATTAATTATTGCGATTGCAGAAATTATAGTTTTCCTGGAGGGATTGTTTAATGCGGAGAAATTGCCGGAATTTTGCCAGAATATGGATTGTGATTTCCTGGAGGAACTAAACCATGATAAATCTGCATTATAAGCTAATATCGTCTAGCTGTAATCCGATTATTATAAAAAATAAAATGAGCCCAAACTGTGGTCCAGGTGCAAATAAAGACAGACTGAAGTCCAGTCAAGTGCAGTTCATCTTCTCTTAAGTCAACACAGTAGCTTTTTCTCGACTGAAGCTCAAGTCAATGTATTTTATATTCTTTCTGGCATTGAGGCAAATACAACGATGCTGTATTTTAAAAAAGGTTATTCAATGTACTGTTTGAAATAATCAGAGCACATATCAAAAGGTGCATTATGAGAGTGTTTTCAAACCTGTGCTGTTCAGTCGGGTTGAATCAGACTCTGGTAAAGCTGAAATAATCGATTAGAAGGTCAGAAAATTAATTATAATCTATTTTTCGACTGTCAGATGGGATTATTTTGTTGTCTTAAATGAAAATAAACTCAATATTTCGAGGGTTCTTGGACTCTTGCTCAAAATAAAACCACTTTTGAAGGGGTTAAGGTGTTTTTTTCCCTTTATTTCCTGACATTTTATAGACTTCTTGTATTTACTTTAGTTTTTTCCTGTTTGAATAGAAACAGAACCAAACGGAAAGCACATCAAGTTTACCAACTCATCCACTAATTGGGACCAAATGGAACAAACTATCTGATGTGACTATTCTTATTATTCTCATATGTGAAAATAAACTCAATATTTTGGGAGGTTTTGGACTCTTGCTCAAAATAAAAACAACACTTTTGAGTGTGTTAAGGTTTTTGTGAAACTGTGATGGCGTTTTCTTCTCTCTTTTTTTTTTTTAACATTTTATAGACTAAAAAGGTGAATCAATAATGAAAACAGCTGTTTAAGTGCCCAGTTCATCGTCTACTAATTGGGAACAGAGAAAACGAGCTACAGGTTTTGAAAGCACTCTCATTCTTAATAATCTCTTACAACGTGACTCCGATATCTGCGTTTATTCTAACAGACATCTTTAGGCAATCGTAACGTCTTTCAGAGTTTTAAAAACACTTACAGAAAGACAAGTACAGGTGCTCGTTTATCGTGCAGAGAGAAATATTCTGACTCTGAATATTGGGTAATTTTTTCCTTTCGATATCCAGCATGTAGATTATAAAAGCACAACACCTGAAAGAATAATTAAATTAATCCCTTCAATAATTCAGTTTCTCTCTCTTTTTCTTTGTTATATAAAGATGAGAAAGATAACAATATTCTCCTTTGACCCCAAAAAAATAAAATCAGTAATCAAACACATACCGTCACATACTGCCATTTTGATCATCCACTAATAATAATAATAATAGTAATAATACACCCAGCATCTGTATTATTATGCTAATATATAGCTAGAGTCTTAGGCCTCAGTGTGAGCTACAGTAAGCAATCATTCCTATACAAAAGTAGTCTGAGTGTTTTATTTTAATAGACTAAAGGCCGGCTGTACCGAAGCTCCACACATGCAAACACACTCATACACCTTTTTTTCATATTTTCTTTTTTCTATTTGAGTTAAAATAAAAACTGAATTTCAAATCAGCCCTTAGCGCCTTATCGGATAAATGTGTTAAGAGTTAAAATAATGAAATGAAATAAAATTAAAAAACATATTGCAATAATAAATGATAGTGAAATGGATACAAGAGCGCAACCTGTACACTGTACATCAGATCCTACGAACACACGCTAAGGCAACAGGAAGCAGGGGGGGGGGCGGGGCTAACGACTTAATTTGGAAATTCAAAGGAAAAAATAAAATGAAATAAAAAAATAAAATAATAAAGCAGTAACTCTTTTCCATCACAAATAAAAATAACACAAAAGAAAAAAAGAAGCTTCCCAGTCCGTCCACACAGTAACCGCTTCACAAGCAATAAATAATCCTCACATAATTTATGTATAAATATTCGAGGGTGCGGAGAGAGGGAGAGAGAGAGGAGAGAGGAGATAGAGGTGGTGTTGTTGTTGCAAGAGGAAGAGAAGAGGAAGAGGAGGAGACCAGGTGAGTAAGGAAGGGTCTTTTTTTTCTTTTTTCTTTTTTTTTTTAGTTAACTTATTTGTTTTTATAGTTTTCACTTGGCGACAGAGTCCATCCTATAGACTACAGTGGTGGAGCAGTCCTGGTGCGACTCAGTGGGCGACACCTTTTTCCACAGAGGGGCTTTCAGAGCTAGCTCTTGTTGGAGGCTCTCGTAATCCATCGGTCCGAAGCTGTTCTGCTGTTTCAATCGACACGGATAACAAATTAGTCTCGCTATTTCCTTGTGTGTGTGTGTGTGTGACAGTGTGTGTGTGTGTGTGTCTGTTAAAGCTTTTATCTAACATTTTTAAAAAAAACAATATAATAAAAATAGAGCCAAAATCAGTTCATTTTAAAAGCTGCAAGGATTAAATGATCATCAGAAAAGTTGAATTATTACTATTTTGATGATCGAATATTCGTTTTAATCTCTAAAATGTGGCTGGTTGCAGCTTCTTGAATTTAACCCTTCACATACTGTTCATATTCTGACTTATTAATCCTTAATGAAGAGTGTATTCTGTTTTTTTATGGGGGAAAAAATACATTCACAATCACTGTTTTATGGTCCAGGAGAAGATTTGATAGAATATGAAGAATAAGGCAACGTGTTTGAAGGCTGAATTTTGAATTTGTAAATAAAAAAAAGTTAAATTTCCCTTTACTAAAATGTGCATCAGCTGCACAAAAATAAAATAACAATGCATTTTATTTCCATTTTTATATATTCGGGGTCACATTAATCAAAGTCCACCCAGCAGAAATGTGTATTAGTGTTTTTACAGCTGTCAAATGAACAGTATGTAAAGGTTAAGGAGCCTCAATAGATTTCATAGATGACTACATCAATTGAATATATTTAGCTGCGTCTCAAATCTCTTACTTCTGTACTTAGGTTTAAATGTATGTAAAAAATGTTCTGTTCCTTCTTTTTTTGTGTGTTTTTATATAGTTTAGTTATTTATAATGATTAAATTCCCAGTGAAGCTTACTGTTTCCGTGCAGCGTTTATTGTTAAACTGTAAAATATCATGCCTCCATTACATACCATCACAAAAAATGTGTGTTTATGTACATATATGTTCTGTATAAATACGATTATCTGCCAATATATCGCTATCAGTATCTGCCCCAAATATCTAGTATCGGTCGGGCTCTAGTATTTACACTTTAATATTGTGATTGCATAAGTACGTTCACACTGAGTCTGAGTATCCGGATGGTTTCACTCAAAACAGTCAAATAATTCAGTGTGTAACTATGGACACTTCTCGCCCTCAATGGTCGCCATCTTGGCTCTGAGCAGAAGGGGAGGAACACTTTTCAAACAGGAAATGGTTGCCGAGGACGTTGTAACCCCGGTGAACAGCGCTGCATTATACAAATTTAAATTATAAATGTGTTTTTAGCATTAAGCAGCACTATACTGTTGCCACATATAAACCTATAGAAGGTTTATTAGGTTAATTTAGCAGTGCACTAACAGAAAATATGAGATTTGAGACTCAGCATTTGTGTCTGGCGTTTTAGCTGCAGCCCAAGTTCATTTAATTATTCATTTTAGAGGAAGAATAGTGTAAAAACTTAAATGAGGAGATTTTGGCTCTAGTTTGGTCAAATAAAGTTTAGCAGATGCACCAAAAGAATTTCAACAAAGCGTGAAGAACAAACATCTGCAGCGACCTCCACAAGAACATGAACAGAGACAGCGGAGAGACAGATGAAGGCGACATGATGATGATGATGATGGAGATTATGTAGATCATGTAGTTTTTTTTCACATGATTGTAATTACGGTTACGGAGCTCAGCAGCTGTTTAAAGTATCAGTGACCTCAGAGACGCCTGAAGTCAGTAGCAGCAGTTTTTCTGAGAGGAGTTGTGTTGTTTAGTGTGTTTGTTTGTGCAGTTTTTTTGTTTGTTTCTCTTCTCACAACAAGATGTTGTGCGTCCTTACCCGCTGGTCCCCTCCCTCCCTGCGAGGATCGTACTTCTTGGAGAAATGTCTCAAGTTGTCGTAGTTGTGGAAGTTGAAAAGTTCGACGAGGTCCTGAAATAAAAAAAGGAAAAGAAGTATTAAAGTTGACATTTTATGATGATTAAAAACCTGTTATTTCAGTGTTAAATAAGAAAAACGTTGAGACAAAAACTCATTTCATTAGTTAAATAAGAAAAAGATAAGAGCTCATTTCATTTATAAAAAAAGAAAGAAAATGTAATCTGATTACTGTGAATCTGAAATCAGTGTCCAGGTGATGAATAATAAAGCATCAATTAATTATCAAACCAGTTCAGTAACTATTAAACTAAATAAGCAAAGTGGAATTATTACCTTACACTATTGCACAGTTTTATTCATGAGGTATTCTCTCTTTATCGTTTAATTTATTTACTTATTTATTTATTGACTTATTATGAATTATGCCTGTTGTGTAGATGTTTTTATGATTTATTTTGTTCTCTTTCATGTATCTACGTGGCTGGACTGACAATAAAAAAAACATTGATCCTTGTTTATTCTTGTTTTAATACAAACACTTCTTTCCTTGAAGTCACAGAAATATAAAATAAAAAAAATAAATGAATGTATAAGTGAAGAAAAGAAAAGTACATAACAGAAAAACTAATCTGCAAGTATTTTGATAACTGAATAAATGTTTCTGTCATTTTTCTCAGCAAAAATGCCCAAATTTCACTGTCAAATGTGACTATTTGACGTTTCTCTTCCTCCTGGTTTAACACTGACAGAGTATGTCTGCATCGACACATTTGAATACTTTAAATATCATTTGAAATGCAAAATGTCCAAACCTCTTTTTTTTACTTAATGCTTGATAGCAAAAAGCCGTCATACTGTTAAATGTAAGTTCTCTTTTTCTACCCCTGCTATGTTAAAATACTAAGAATACTTTGACTCAGGGCATCTCCAGTCTTATACATCCTGACTCTGTATCTGCACATATCTTATTTTATTATGTCAGTTAATTGTTCAGGAACATTACATATTAATAAACATATTAATAAAGATGTCTGTAAATCTGAGTGTGTATTCTCTGCAGACTCTCAGTGATCTGCTCTCGTGTGTCGTCACCTACCAAGCAGAACTGGATCCCTCTGACCGAGTTGCCCAGTTTGTCCAGTGGAGGCGACCAGCACATGATGCCCATCACGTTGGGTACGACCAGCAGGATTCCTCCTGCTACTCCAGACTTGGCTGGCAGACCGACCTGCAGCGGAGAAAACAAACAGACGAGTTACGTAACGGGAGGATCAGCTGTGAGAGTATCTGCAGTGAGACGACACGCTGCAGTGAGACGAGGATGGAAATAGAATCAGAGAAGAAGAAGACGACTGAAATCATCTATCAGATCAGAGCGATTTGATTCTTTTTAGAGTTTCCTTTTAAAACATTTCCTCAGTTTTCATCTGGCATCAAGCTGCTGAATCTGACATATTTAAAATTAATTGAAAATAATCACATCATGAAACATTTAGCTTTTAAAAAAGGCCTTTATATAAATGTATTAGTTGATACCACTTTTTATTTCCAACATGTCTTATCTGTTTTATTACAACTGTTGATTTTATTATACTATTACTATTATTATTCATCTTATGGTGAGGGTATTACTTCTGTTTTATTTCAATTTTTAGATTTTAATGCCTGTTATTTAAATATTTTAACCATGTGAAGCACTTTATAACTTTATTTAAAAGTGATGTATAGATGAACTATATTATCATTATTATTAGAATACCCTGTTTTCCCCCCATAATCATATATTTCTTTATTATTATTATGCATTACAATAATGCAAACATTATCTTAGTATTGGCTGCATTGCTTTGTATGATATTCAGTTCAAAATAAGGCAAAATTTGAGTTTTCTGCACAAAAGTATTTCAGATGATCGGGATTAAATTATTATTACATATTATTGTCTTAACTCTGAATATTTCTACCACTCTTTTATTTTACATTGATAAATAAGTGAAAACTGAACTCTGAGTAACTCAAACCAAAAGTACACACGTGGACAAAGTAGAGTACACTCCTAATGTGGTTTATCATTAGAAACTAAATGGTCTGATGTACTTGTTCACACTTTCACACAGACGCTGCTTCTGTCTGCATTTTACTGCAATCAGGAAATGTCACCTCAATGCTGACAATGTGACAGGACTGAGGTTTGTCTCCTTTTCCTACATTCAAAGCACACAGAATATGTTTGTTTTAGGACTTAATCAGTTTTATAATGTAGATAAATCTCTTTAAACTGTAATCATAGTTGAGTTCGCTGAGCTGTAACGTTGTGTTTATTTGTCATCATGTTATCTGGTGCAGCTCAGAGGAAGACGATGTTACGATGCTCCGGTTTAACTGCCGTCCACATACAGCATGTTAAGTTGTTAGTTTGTGTATAAAGTCTTTAAAGTAGTTTTCTGTAAAGGTTAATCTCAAACTACTGGTTTACAACAGCAGATTGCACCTTTTAAATTCAGAGAATGTCTTTGTTTCTAGTAAATGGTTTACATGTAAATTACAACTTCACTCTGAAACATCTGTAATAAAACAATCAGCAGTGTAAACACAGATATCACGGCAGTATGTGGAGGATGATATTCTCTATAAAATGTCAGATTAATGAAAACTGCTGTCGTAATTTCCTCCAGCATGAGACCAACAGTCCTAAACACAAAGAAATTCAGCTTACAATTATATAAAAAACAGATAAAAGCAGCAAATCTCCACATTTGAGAAGCTGGAACCAGCAAATCTTTTTGGCATTTTTGCTTAAATTACTTACATGATTAGTTAAGTTATGAAAATAGTTGCCAATTCATTTTCTATTGATCAATTATTAACTAATCATTAAAGCTCCATCTGAATTGATTTTTAATCTACTTTAAATTGTCTAGTTTTATCATCAAATCTTTCAAGTTTTTATTTGTTCTCTTTTAAAATTTACAAATTCATGTAACTTGAATTTTTGAAAAGTTCATTTATTATTATTATCCGAATTATTATCCACATCGTTGTTGGGACTTCACAGATCAGATAACGGACATCATTTTGAGAATAACATCTTCAAGTAAACATCTTTATAACCTTTAAGAATAACTTTGAAGGATTAAATGATATTATATGAAGCTCAAATGCAAATATTAATGCAGAAACCTTTAAATCCTGAAAATATGAGACAAATCTTCCCCTGCAGTTATTTAACAGATGAGTCGTACATTAGACTTACGTGGAAAGCGAACTGTCCCGAGAAGTCGTACATGCCGCAGGAGTGCATGAGGCTCAGGGTGTTCCTCACCGCCTCGGGGTTCAGCACACGCTCACCCGTGATCGGGCAGATGCCGCCGTTAGCGAGCGTGGCGGCCATGACGCTGGCGCTCTCGCAGGTCACCTCGATGGAGCAGAGCTGCACAGAAAAATAACACATTTATATTTATATGTATGAATCATCTGTTACAACACACAGCGAGGAGGAACGTGTCTAATATCATCTCAAGATAAGATAAAGCTTTATTAGATCAGCTCAGAGGACAACGATGCAAAGAAATAGAAAGCGACTCAATTAAAAAAGAAAGAAAGATAAGAACAATAAGTAAGTAAACAAGCACCAATAGGAGACAATAGGAAATAAAAGCAGTAACAGTATGTACAGGAGGAAAATAAAGTAGAACTATGAATAAATGAAGAGAAACATGAAGCTCAGTGGATGATTTAGTATGAAAACAATTATGAGTTAAAGTCTTCAGTCAGCAGATCAAACACAGCTGATCTTCAAAAGGTTGTTTTTAAATCATGAGAAAACTCCTGAACTCAAGCTAGAAAGTGTGTTTGTGTTATTAAGACAACTGGCAACTGTGAGCTGAAGTATTAAACATTTTTAATATGGTGATTTGTATATATTGTTTTGTTTATTTCGGGTTTTTTTAAATATAAAAGTAAGTGCAGCTTTCTTTAATTATGCTCCAAAATGATGGAATAATCTTCCTAAAGCTGTAAAGGTGAGCAGATGTTGATGTGCACAGCGTACATCTGATTTAAGAAAAAGGGAATTAACATTTTTACATTATAAATTCACAATATAAATTATTCTTTGTGTTTTTACTTTTATATTTTCTATGTTTTGATCTGTTTAAAAAAAAAATGTTTTTCTTGCTTTTGCCTCATTGATTGTCTGAGATGTTTGGCTCTGTGAACATTTTTAAACAGCTGAAAACATATTTATTTAATTTGGCTTTTAATTAGTTTCATTTTAACTTATTTTTTCCCAATTGGTCTAATTTTATTATTTTATTTGTGTATTTGCTGTTGTTTTATTGTGTTGTGTTGCATTTATTCTCTCTCTGTTAAGCACTTTGAGATTCATGCTTCATCCTTTGAATAAAAGGTGCTCAATAAATAAAGTGTATTATATTATTATTATTATTATTATTATTATTACTTCTGTTTTAATATATTTAGAAACATAAAACGTACTTCATGTAAACGTCACCTCAGTTTAACCTGCTGAAGTGATATTAAAAATAAAAAAACAAATGTAAAATGATAAGAAAACATCCCTCAGATTCAGATACAGACACATAGACGGACTTTATCGACTTTAACTGGGGAAAATTTGTTTCCATGGAGATAAATGTGAACAGGATGTACGCTCACATGAAAACAGACTTGTGTTCTTCAGCAGAGCGGACACATATTCTACTGTAACACGACTTATTTCCATTTTAGTGTCCTGTATCTACGACTGGATGACAGTAGAGAGATAAACGGTGTTGAAGGCAGAGGTGATGTTTGACAGCATTCATCAAGTTTAAATGTTGTATCGAATCTTATAAAGTTCGACATTTGCAGCTAATTAACGTCTCAAATGACTTAAAGATTTCCCATCGTCTTTTATTGGCTGAGAAGGCAGACGTTTAGTTTTTAATGGCAGCCTAATTAATTAAAACTAGATGAGCAGAATAGAAAAGCTTCTTACTCCAAATACTGAAGGTCCTGATTCAACTAAAGAGCTGATTAGATTCAAGTATTGATCTGATGTTAATTAAAGTTTAACAGCGAATCATTTCTCTGTGAAACTACAGAAACATCGAGTCTCCTGACGGTCCAACAGTCGTTTTACAGACTGAAGCGTCTTCTCAGTGACAAACCTTCGTTGTGTGAATACAGACAGCAGCTGCACGGAGAACAGACTGACGCTTCATTTTTAGCCGTCAGGGAATTAACATTAATTGACTACAGAGGTCTTATTTTAAACCAGAGAGAGAGAGGGAGAGAGAGAGAGAGAGAGAGAGAGAGAGAGAGAGAGAGAGAGAGAGAGAGAGAGAGAGAGAGAGAGAGAGAGAGAGAGAGAGAGAGAGAGAGAGAGAGAGAGAGAGAGAGAGAGAGAGAGAGACTGCTGGCTAAAAATAAGAAGTTGCTACCTTTTGTCCGTTTAATGTCTAGTTCTTAGTCAAGTTTTTATTAAACTGTATCTATAAAGAACTTAAAACATGTACCTTTACCACAAAGCTTTTAGTTAATCTGTTTTAAACTTGTTTTTATTTTATTTAATTTAGTAAAATCTACATTATTTAACTTTTATCTCTTCTTATTTGTTTTGTCTTTGTCTTGTTTGCTCTCTTTTTAACCTCATTTTAGCCTAAGTTTAACTTTTACTAAACTTTTTCTCCTATTAGATTCTTCTATCCTCGAAGATTTTTTAGCGTTCAACCAAAACAAATCTGTGTATTTTCCTGAATCAGGGATTGGTGTTGCTATCGTGGCTCGTTTTGGGTTTTTTGGAGGACTGATGATGATTTTGAGACAAGTAGTTCTTTGTGGAGACGGACAGCGTGGTGAGAAAGCAGAGGGAGCAGTGGAGGAGTGTTGGTTGAATTATGCTTTTGTAGAGCAGAGACAGAGAGAGCTTTGAGTTTGTGGAGGACAATGATGACGAGTCTTTGCTGGAAGTGTTTATGTGTGTGTGTCGAAACTGAGTTTACTGGCTGTGGTCTCTTCATTATCATCATCATCATCATCAAAATATTTAAAATGAGGGAATAAGTGTTGGAGGGATGGTGTTCATCCCTCCAGAAGAGCGACACCATACAAAGACAAAAAAGTGAAAATTAACCACCTACACACACTGAACTGACTTTAATGTGACTTTATTTTGAGCCAACAATAAGTTTCATCTTCAGCTTCTTCAGGTTCGCTCAGTAAAAATTACACGAGTGTGATAAATGCACACAATCACACAATCAGTGGTAGGCATTGCTTTTCTTTTAGAATCATGTTTGGCCTTTAACAATAGGCTTTTGTATTGTGGCTTTTTTTATTGATCTGTTTATTGTCTGTTTGGTACTGACCTGAGCAAAATGAATTTCCCTTTACAGACAATAAAGCATATCTATCGATCTATCTATCGATCTATCTGATTACATTTAGGTCCAATTACAAACAAAGATCTTCTTTTATGAAGTTTATATTTATTTATGTGTATATGGTGTATTAGATTATTGATGTTGTGTCCTTTGTGATATGTTCAATATGTTTATCTTTAATTGTGATGGTCTGTCATTTGACCTAAATCTATTTTTGTCACATCTGTGTGAGCTCGTGTATAATTTTTGCCAAGTGAACCTGAAGCGCATTGTTTGCTCAAAATAAAGTCACAGGAAAATCGGTTCAGAGTGCAGCGATGGTGGTTCATCTTCACTTTACGCTTATTCCTGCGATCGACTGGCTCCTGATCGAAAACAGCGGCTGTGCACAAAAGATATATGTTTTGTTTTTGTTTTTTAAGTCGTCACCCATCTGTATATAGTTTATAAACTGAAGAAAAACTAAATGGAAACCTGAGAGAGTGACACAGAATAAAGAAAGATATGTTGCAGAAACAGGATGTGATTAATAGCGGAAGGAGATAGCAAAGAAAGTCATATATCGTTATTTAAAATGAGTAAGAGTTGAAAACTGATACTGGAAAAAAAAAAAAGCTGTACTTACTTGAAAGTAGAAGTCCAGTACAGACGTCATATCTGTGCCTTCTGGGAAACACTGCGGAGGAAAAATCAGAGTTTCAGACAAAAGAAACATTTATCTACAACTCTGTATTTTATCTTTATTTCATTGATTTATCTGCTGTTAGTTTTACTGTTTTATGGTTGCCTTGAATCTCAGTTCAATGCTATATAAATAAAGTTGTTATCATTATTGTTATAACTACGATGCTGCAGCATTTCCAGATAAAAAGCTGAATGTGTTTTACTGTTAAAGAGACGGATGATACACATCCTGGAAGCAGACGTCTTATTCCCAGCAGAGCCTCAGAGTATAAATATAGACCTGGAAGTGTTCATGATACGTTCCCTCTAAGATCAGACTGCCTTGGTGAAGTATAAGCAGCTCTAATAAAAGGCAATAATAATAATAATCATAATAATAGTATAGCACCTTTCATACAAGAAATGCAGCTACAAAATAGATTACATTTACACCAAGTATTTAATATTAAATAGGATGTAAAAGGAACATAAGGCGATTTAAAAAACTATTATAAGTGTTAATATGTCTAATTGTCATCTTCACACTGATGCACAACTGCAATTCTTTTAAAATGTATTTATTCTATGTTTCAGCTACTTTTACTGTGCAGTTTTTTTTACTATTTTCCTTTTATTACTATTTTTATTTTCCATCTTATATTAGACATTTTGTTTTGTTCTTTTTTTAAACATTGCTTCATGCTTCTTTTATTACCTTTTAATGTGAAGCACTGTTGTTGTATGTAATGTTTTTCAAGTGAAGCACTTTAAGCTGCATTTCTTGTATGAAAGGTGCTTTACAATCACATTTATTATTATTATTAATTCATATATGATTAATAAAATAACTGATCAAGCCTCCAGCAGTAAGTTAGTCGTATTTATATGTGCCTTTAAACTTTATTTTTGCTCTTTCCATATGTTAAAGATGAGGAGTTAAAATTGATTAATACTGATTATGCACTTTGCTTTGCAGGCTTGATGACTCAATGCAACAAAGCTGCTTTTCCCAGTTACTGTTCTTAGTTATTGTTGTGAAGCTTTTCACAGTCAGAAAACAAAGTCAGCATCGTGACTCAAACAAGGTCAAACCTTTTTTTCTTTCAGGTAGTAACCGATGGCAAAGTTCCTGTCTCCTGACTCACGCTCCGACTGGAATCTGTCACACAAAGAGAGAGCAGAGCAACTCCCCATTACACAGAGGAAGGAAATGTTTGCACTGTGTGTGTGTGTGTGTGTGTGTGTGTGTGTGTGTGTGTGTGTGTGTGTGTGTGTGTGTGTGTGAGGAATGCATCCACCCCACCCCTGTGTGTGTGTGTACAGTACAACCAGCAGCTATCTCTCTCTCTCTCTCTCTTCGTCATGTGATGATTCTGCAACATGAAGCCGCGGCGCTCGTTCTTTTTCCAGAAACATTGCTTGCGTGTAACGTCGTCTCAGATCATGTGAACATGCAAATGACCTTTACAGCACAGACGCCTCATATAATCCTCTTATATAAATAAATAAATAAATAAATAAAGTCAATCCAGCTCAATTAAACTAATTACTGGAATAAATCCACAAGCTTTGAATAAATATGCTGCTGCCCTTTTTTTAATGTCTTATTATATTCTTAATTGTTCCTTTTTGGTGACCAGTAATGTGTTACAGTAATCTACACACATTATTTTAATGGGATTATTTTTCCAGTTAGATAAAACCATCCTAACTGAGGTCACGACCGGCCGCATTGTTCATGTTCTCTTTGATTTTTTCCCCCCTTCATGTCACAAACTGTGTGAAACAGTAGGGAACACTTGGCCTTCATGCAGTAACTTGAACCAAGCACAGAAGTAGTCTTTAAAGTTCTGGCTTTATATAATGTAGGGCAGCAAATAATGATTTTTTTATAATCAATTAATATATGCATTATTTTCTCAATTCATCGATTAGTTGTTGGGTCTAAAAAATGTCAGAAAATTGTGAAAAATGTTTTGTTTTGTCCTGACCAACAACTAAAGTATTATTTTACTATCATAAAAATATCATAGAGGAAAAAACAGAAAATGTTCATATTTAAAAAGCTGGCAGCAGACTTTGGGTATTTTTCCATCTCAAATGAATCAATTATCTAAACAGCAGCTCTAACAAATTAAAAACAGCAGATAACACGTGTGATCTTTAGCATCTGATGGTTTGTCGTGTGCATCATTTAGATGTTTTCAAATGCAAAATATGCAAGCTGAGCAGGTTGAGGCTGAACTTTTAACCTCTTTATAATCTATGAACAGGTAAATATCAGGTTTGGCAGCATAACATGTTCAACTGGAGCGGAAACTGTTATTTATGGTCATTAAAGCCAAATAAAGGCACACAGGTGTTTCTCATCTATCTGATTAAAGCTGTTGTTATGGTGCAGTTAGACCTGGTTTCACCTCCCAGTTTATTGTCTTTGTGGAACAATAAGAGTTTAATTTAACTTGAAAATCTTGTTTTTCTCCAGTCAGTTTGACAGAGAAGATGCTACTGATCTCTCTCTCTGTCTCTCTCTTATTCAGTTAATATTGTTTGCTCTTCTTTTATAAATTGCACAACAAAGTAATTCGAGCAGCAGAGAGGGAGATAAATGTTTGACTGCAATGACTAAAAGAACAGTGACAGATTAATGCCAGTCAAAGCACTATTGCTCAAAGAAGAGTAGGTTCAGGCTCAGGGAGAAGTTCAAACAGATAAACACCTGAAACTATGAACACCTGAGGTAATTTGGAGATAATGGGGAGCAGCTTCTTCACTAATCTGTGTTATTATGATCCTAAAATAGCAGCAATAATGACTCCGCAGCATTTGGACAGCTGAACATCCTCTTTCATCCTATTCGGTGCCTGTATTTTAGTGTCATTGTGTAATTTCAACCTGAGCAGAGATCAGTGTAGAGAATCTTATCTCATCTTACAAGTGTCTGCAGTGAAAATACAACACCGCTGTAACAGATATGTAGTCCACTCTCACTTACTTTCTACGTGTTGTTACATCCAGACGTTTGTTTTGTTTTGTTCCACAGACTCGTGTTTCAGTCTGCCTCTCTGACACAAATCACTGCATTAATTAAAATCTGACTAAAGACGCTGCTGTGAGACTGGACAGCGGCCAAAGACGCAGCATGCTTCAAAGTTTCATCCCACAGAGAGCCGTGCATCAGCTTTTCTCTCCTATGTGGATAACTGACAGAAATTTTAACTATTCTGACATTTTTTAAGCAACAATGCCAAAAATGTACTGTTTTCTGGTCCTCAAATGTGACAGTGTAATATTTTTCTTTGTGATACATGAAATTAAATTTTAAAATCTTTGGGTTTTGGACTGTTGGTCGGACAAAACGAGACATTTAAAGACATCATCTGCAACAATTAATCGATTAATCAAATATTCTGAGCTACTTTAATAATCGATTAATCTTTTTTAGCCATTTCTTAAGTAAGAAAATCCCCCAACGTTGCGGTTTTCAGCTCCTTAAATATATTGACTTAACACTTTTCTTTGTCATACATGAAATTCAATTTGACATCTTTGGGTTTTGGGCTGTTGGTCGGACAAAACGAGACATCAGAAGACGTCACTTTTGACTTATAGGAAATTGTAAGTCTTTTTTTTTTTTTTTTACTATTTTCTGACTCAAATAATCAAATATACTGAACCCTTTTGATAATTGATTAATCTTTTAGTAATTTTTCAAATAAAAATATCCCCAAAATTTGCTGTTTTCAGCTCCTTAAATATGACAATTTCATATTTTTCTTTGTCATACATGAAATTAAATAAAATGAAAACTGAAATTAAACATCTTTGGATTTTGGGCTGTTGGTCAATGAATTGAAAAAAATCATCACCTGAGTAATAATGAAAATAATTAATGCAGAATAAAAGAAGAGATGTAGAAACTTTAACAGCCTAGACTTACGTTGCATTGCTGAAACCAACATACTCTTGTCCCGCCATCTTTTTCAGGAAGTTCATGACCTGGAAGTAAAGCAAACGGGAATAATGATGAAATATGACAAACAGGAACTCATATGTATAAACTATATAAACTATAAATGGTTGGTTGCATTTAAGCTTTTAAATATTCTACATTAATCCCACAAGTTTTCTGGTTAGCTTTACTCTAATTTGACTAAACAAATGCATCTATTTTACTATTCAAACCTCTACTTTTCCTAATTTGACTATATTCTGTGAGCTTATAGTAAGTAACTGGGACACATACTTATTTATCTTTATTATGCTCTCAAAAGGGAAAAAGAGACTAAAAAGACAAGATATAGACTAAAGAATAACATAATAAACAGAGACATAGCTCAAAAGATGAAACCTAAAGTTAACCCAGATCTGGCTTCTCATACTTACATAGTCAAATTTCTCTGCGTTGCCCGCACCTTGCTGAGGAAAGAGAAGAAGAAGAAGACGCATTTAGTACAGTTCATTCACCAAAAGTCTGATGCAGAGAAGAAGAAGAAAAAGAAGAAACAGCATCATATATATATTTAAAAAAAAAAAGATAACACTACTGCTGTCATATTAAAACACTACAGAATTAGCAGATGTCAATACATTTTATACAAAAGTAGATACAAAAATATTAATAAGATTGGTTTTATTGGCAAATAGGTTACAAAGAAGGGGAGTATTTTGGAGTTAAAAAAGGGGAGATTTAGTAGACATGTGCGTTACCAGAGTTTAATCAGTTAAATAAAAAAACATGTCTCACTTATTTAGAGTATTGGGTTCAATTTTATTAAAAGACTAAAAGTTTTTAAAAAGCTGTTTGCCCTGACTGTGTGTTTGTGTTTATATAAAGTACGACTGCACAGAGATAGAGGTATACAGGTGAGTTTGTATTATGGCTTACCATAATGCAGGTGTGTGTACGAGTGTGTGTGTGTGTGTGTGTGTGCATGTGTGTGTGTTTTAAAGATGTGTGTTTACATGTGTCATCTGTGCAGAGAGCCACCGAGCAGCCGAAACAAGAGGGAGGGAGGTAAATAAAGGCTTCTAAACGTGTATGTAATGTATATTTATTAAAGTCACAATCCCTATTCCCACAAAGAAAACACAGCAAATAGATAAAATAATAGAAAATATAGACACACATGCACATTTATAGTGCTATAGCATTTGTTATAAAGTCAATTTATTGTACTATATGTATGTTTTTTTGTATGATGACTGACATTTTTTTACATTTCTACACTTAACTGTGCAGAAGAGGTAAAAGAAATATGTATAAGTGACACTGATGGAAGTGTTAAAGAGTCACTAAAATGGGGGGTTTCTACAGGGGCTGATTGGAGGAGAGAAAGAGAAGAGGGGGAGAAAGAAGAAGAGGAAGAGAAGAGGAGCGGAGAGAGAGGGGGGGGAAGGTCATGGGATTTAGGAGAGTGCGAGGAGATAGATATGGAAAAGGAAGAAAAAATTACCAACGTCATTTGACCTGCAGCAGCAGTCATTATTTCCCACAGTTCCTAAGTCTGGAAAATATGCAACATACAAAAACAGCAACAATATGTAGCCTTTCAAGCACCATGTAACAACAGTTGTTTGTTTGGGGGAGGGGGGTGTATATATATCGCCACGGGCAACCATCCCTCCCACCACCACCACCCTTTCCCCGAAAGTTGACTGGGCAACCTGACCGACGGAGGGGGGAGGGGGGGGCTTCAATTATGTAAAAATAAAAACACACACACATTGGAGACACTGATGACGATGGCGACACAAACATTACTGTCTCTGCAAGATGTGAGTTGAAGCATTTCTAGAGTGAAACTAATGCAGTTTAATGGGCTGATTTGATACGTTCGCTGTATGATTAACCAACGTTTAACTCTACATATGTTACAGTTTATAAAGTCGGCCATCTGTCTGCATAAATCACTCAGTAAAGTAGTGAGTAACCTGTTTGACTGGACTGCAGCGAGCACACAGGTGGAGCTCAGCTAATATAAAAAGGCTCCTGTGCTGTATTTTCTGCTTCGTCTTAGATTGATCTGCTCGCAATGTTTTAAAGAAATACCTCCACATTTTGGGACTTGATCGAAGACTTTTGAGGAGAAGATAGATATCAATCATGTAATGTGCGTCAAGTATACTCCATCAGAAATGAAGCTTTATTCCACAAAAAAAAAAGGTGAATTTCCTCCTCTGTCACTTCTGCTTTTTCTACACTGTCAAAAACCCCTTCATTCATTCATCGTATCTGACTAATGATCTCTGTCGTTCTTTAAAGATTGTCCTCCTCCCATCACCGCCATTACTATTCAAAACGTTTCCATCAACAACCTGCTGGCTTCGCTCGACCAGCAGCACCAGTATCGACCACTTTCCTATCTTTTATATGCATCTAAATTGAGCTCTTCTTATTGAAATGCTTGTTGACTAGCTTTAAAACCTCCCCGACACCTTTCTGACGTCATAATTGAATTTGCATTTGAATTGAGTTGTGTAACTTTCCGAAACTGTTTAACTTCTCTCTTGAGCTCTTGTGTGTTTGAAAACAACATCAGTAAAGCTTTCCAGTCTGAAAATATGTGTTGTTATGTGCTCTCCTTCCTCTTTATGACGACAAGTGTTTCACTCTTCAGCGCCTTTATAAAAACACTTTTGCCTTAATAAAGCAAATTAGTAAGTTAGTTAGTTGTAGCGTAAGCCGGCCATTAGCAACAATTAGCATGAAACGTTAAAGCAGCCGGTCTGAATTTATCCAAACTGCAAATATCTAATTTTTATGAATATTTCACAAACAAATCACTTGTCACACTGATCTGAAACTTCTGTAAGACCTTAATTTAAATGCTGAAAGATGCTAAAATGCATTAAGTGACTCCTTTCACATTATATCTGATTTATTATTGATATGAAATATATAGATTATTGCAGCATTAATGCACCGATAGAAGACTGATACCGATCTTCTCATCTTGCTTTCATAGAAATTTTCCCAAACTGTTGAATTATTCCTTTAAGAAGCAAACTTATTGTCAACTTAACACAATTTACTCTTAATCTTCTTCATTTTTTCTATTTCTTTTCAGCTAATATACACAAAGTAATTTGATCCAAAGGCCAGAAACAACAACACTGACCAGTATCAGCTGTAGCAGTTACGAGACAACAGAAACAGAAACAGTGTCAAGTGTCAATAAACTTTTCTGTTTTGTACATAATGAAATAACAACAGTTGGCTTCTTAACATCGCCGGTGACAAAAACACAGATCCTAACGCTGCTAAGACGAACCAGATCAAGACAGATTTTAATACTGGTGACTAAAAAAATCAGATTTATTAGAGATGTTTTAATCTATTATAGTGCAACATTTAGACTATAAGAGTTATAATACAAAAAGTAATCATGACTTTTTAACCCTACTGTTGTTCGTATTGTTTATAAAGCATTAGGTATTCTGTGTTAGACCTTTCATTTAAATGAAATTATACGTCATTTTTGAGTTAACGCCAACAGGAGGGTCAAAATAATCCATAATTTCTACTTTTTTATTTTTTATTTAACCTAAAAATTAGGTATAATGTCATTTAAACAAGGCCTATTGTCCATAATTTCCAAACATAAGCGTAAAACCTGCAGTAATAAATTGGAATAAAGTTGACTAAAGCAGAGCTGGATGTTAATTTATAGCGTTATGTTTTATAAACAGTCAAACCAGACCTAGTTATCAATACATTTTAATGAAAACTATAAGAATAAAAAGAATAATATGTCTGCAAACTGTTACAATGGTCCTTTAACTGATTATGCATTAATTACTGAGCAGCTGTGGGGAAAGGTGACCTGTAGTACTTTGCTTAAAAATTTACTTTTGGTGAAAGCACGTTCAAAAACAAACCACTGTTAACGTTTTACTGTCATAGTTATGTTGCTATGTTGGTTTTAAATACTCAATTAAAAAGGCACATTTTACATATTTAGGCCTTTGCTGTTATTTAGAGTTTACAACCACTTGATCCACTTCCTTTCTGTCAATTCTTTCATTATTTCTATTCTCACTCTTTGATCAAGAAGTTTATAGGTCTATATTTGCGGGGTGATTAATGCACAAGAAGCACAGGTGGAGCTAAAAATAAATACATTTTTAAACAATGAGATGGGATATTTTTGACAAACATGCATACACATGAGTCCCAGACCCTGAGAGTTGTGACGGAGCTACTCTGTCGGGTGGGAGCTGCCTGCAAGAAGTCCAAAATTTAAAATAATAATAAAATCATCATCATAAAGCAGGCCACGTGCTTCAGCATGCCTCTGCAAACATACAGCGACCACGTCTACATGCACAAAATATTAAGGTTCGTTTTTTGCCTTTATTCCAAAAAAAGGACAATATTCCTGCAAAGTTGTTTCAATGCATAAGGATTAATAATATTCCTTTTTAGGTGCAGAAGGTTTTCAGGGTTTCCTTCTGCTCCAGTGGGAACGGGAATCACAAGATCTTAAACAAACTCTGTTCTTTTAAATCGTGGCTGACGTTTGCCAGACACTGAGACACAAACTGAGGTAAATTTTACTTTGTTATTTCCTGTTTTGACAGTTTTTATGGCTCCACATATCTGCAACAAACTCCCAGAAGACCTCATGTCTGCTCCAACATCTCACACTGCACTGTAACTATTTATTCTACTATCTTATCCTGTTATAGCTTAATTGTATTTCCAATGTAACCCTTTAAACTATATTTAAATGTCTTTTATTTTGCCATGTGTTGCTTTTATATCCTGTCTTGTAATGTAAAGCACTTTGAATTGCCTTATTGTTGAAATGTGCATACAAATAAACTTGCCTTGTCTTTTGTGTAATGAGCTGCTGCCTGATATTTAAGTGATTTTCATATGACTGATATTATAAATGTTTAGTTACAGGCACATCCAGGTAACTCAGGTTGTCTTATGATGTTTCCTACACTGCTGAGTCCTCACCATCAGTCTGTGGCTGCATGTCAGGACAATAATAACCAATCCCCTCTGTCTTCATCATCCTGAAGAAGGTGCGGTCTGTTTTTTTTTTCCAGCCCGCCCTGAACAGCTCTCCACTCTGCTCTCATTCCTCTCCTCTGTCTGACTTCCTGCTTTCCAGCATGTGTCCTGTGTTCCTGCGCAGGGTCGTTGTTACACAACCATCGCGCCATGCTTGTCTCTATCTCAGCCTCGCAAACCTTGTTGGCTGGTTAGTTACGTAAACAGAGAAAAGGCAAACTGACCCCAAATATGCCGTTTATATGTCCAAATAATGCTCTTAAAACCTGAATAATATCAGCACATTTTACATGTTTTAACTGGAAAATGACCCGTATTAAATTGGGAATATTGTCATATTTGGAATAATAGTGGAATATTAATGTGCATGTAAACGTCAGTCAGTTTAATTACTGTGTAAAGACTTTAATTACATTCCCTGTCTAGATTTCTTCTTCTCAAAGTCAAATAAACACTATAATAATGATAATATTAAAATCACAGCTCCGAGCTTTTTTTAATAGCTTTTAGAGCACAGTGTGTCTTACAACATCAGGGAGAAAGCAGCAAAGATCAAGCACATCATTAGTCAAAGTCTAAAGTGCTTGGGGCAATAGTTTGACATAACTGAAAAGGTCAAATACCAGTCTCTGAAGTTGAGGGAGAAAGTGTGTGGAGATTACTAGAAAATGTGTCAAAACTCTGTAATCTAAAAAAGAAATCTACAATACAGTCTTAACCCTTACATTCTGTTCAGGGTCAAATTTGACCTATTTTTACATTGAAGAGCTGTAAAAACACCTTATACACATTTATTTTAGCCAGACTTTTCCTATTGTGACACACAGTTTACACAAATGGAAATAAAATGCATCTTTTTTAAATGTTTGTGCAACTGATACACATTTTTATATATGCAAATGTACAAATTTAACATGTGTTTATTTAAATAAATCCAAAAATCACTATTCAAACATGTTGCATTCTTTATGTTTCTATAAAATAGTGATTATGAATGATTGTTTTCCCCATAAATAAATACAATAAACTCTCTTTTGCTCTCTGACAGCTTCATTAAGGATTAATCAAACATTTATTAATGACTGACGGGGGAATTTATGAATGTGAATTAGTGTAGAGACTAGTTATGAGTCAGGATATGAACAGTATGTAAAGGGTTAAACCTGTATGAAGCAATAGAGCTCATGTGTAAATGTTAATAATTCACTTCCTTCACTAATAATCTAAAGAGACTCTGGGAGAGTTTAAATACTTACAACTTAAATATGTTAGTGATTATTAATAGGTGTAAAGCTTTAAAGCTGTAAAGTTAAAAAAATAAATAAATAAATGGGAGCACTGCCAATGTGAAAGCTGCTATTTAAGCTAATCTAATGTTTCCTTTTATTACGGCTGAACCTGAGAGGAGCATTACCGGCGGTGGCTCATTCGGGCTCGATTAGTTTCTGTGACTATCTGTTCAAACTGACATCAAACTCAAGATGTTGGCATCATTATCCGACCTATCTCTCCTCATCTTCACCTGCACCTGCGTTTGACTAGCTCCTCGTCCGGGTTATTTTCGGCGGCGGACGATAACGGCGTGTGAGCTGCTGCTGCGGCTGCTGCTGCTGCTGCTGCGGTGGCGACGGCCGCTAAGTTCCCCTCAGGAAGGATTAGCACAAATCTTAAAATCACCACAACAAGACAAGACACATGGCAGCGGACTGAGGTAGTGACCTAGAAACTCTTCAAGCTGAGTCAAGAGTCGTGAATATATCTGAGGGCGGCACACTAGACTCTGTTGAATATGTGACAACAACAACACAAAATATGTAAAATACAGAGTTTTGGTAAAAATAGACGTGTGGATAAGGGTGTAAATTCAGTCAAATATTGCATTATTGTGAGTCTTGAGTGGGTTTCATTATTGTTTAAAGAACAATATGTTAATTAGGCTCTTATTAAAACAATCAAATCTTATCTGGTATCAATATTTATGTTCTTATCTACTTGATAAATAAAGCAGGTCAAGTGATACCCACCACCATATAAAGGAAACGTTCTATTTAGAGTAGAAAATGACACACACTTTAAAAGAAAAAAAGAAAAAAGAAAGAAAGAAAGAAAAGACTGTGTGACTGCTTTTACCTTTATCAGTGAAGTACAAACAATAGCGCCGGCGTTCACCATGGGGTTGTGAGGCTTATCTGCAGAACAACGACAGGAGCAAAGTGTAAATGTTGAGCCACGTATCTTTGAAGTGTGAGAGCTCAGTCTATAAACGAATCAAACAATGAGTTAAAATCATATCAAATATAAATACAGAGCACAAACACACACACAGAGTCAAGATACTGCAGATAAACAGACAGAAAACAGAAGCAGGATGTTCACGTATTTCACTTTTAAAATCCTGCTCGACAGGAACTTTTAAATTTTTCTTTACACGTTGTTTTGGTAGCCGAGTGGTTACCAGCCACATGAACGCAGCGTCCCTGGTTCGACTCCGGGCAAATGACCTTTGCTGCAGGTCATTCCCGTCTCTCTGTACTTTCAAATAAAGGCAAAAAATGCCCAAAATTAAATCTTTAAAAAGAAAAATGTGCATTTTATATAGATATTCTGTATATATAAGATTATCAGCCGATATATATAGATGTATAAGTAATTACATACGTGATTAAGTGTGTCAGGCAGTGATATAACATAATAATAATAAATAATTAATACAGCAATTAGTTAAAGTAAATCAAAAACTACATGTACAGTACAGATTTAAATTGTTGCAGTAAATTTTAGTCATTTTAAATTCATAGAAAAAGAAAAAAATATATATTTGTGCCATGTTGTCTGAACTAAATTGAGCTTTAAAAAATCTAAACCATCTCTAGGTGGCATAAAAATGTCTGGTTTTAATAAATGATTCCAGTTTTACAGCCATGTGAGGGTGGATGGTTGACTGTGTCTAATATAAACTGAATTATTCTCAGTATAAAGTTGGTATTCATGTTAGTCATTTGTCCCCCGGCGATGTCACATGAGTTAACAAACTAACTTCCATTTTTCCCATAGCTTCCTCTGAGTTGAGCTCTCTTCCTCTTCCTTTTAGTTACAGAGAGACGCTCTATGTGTGAGAGGAAGGGAAGGGATGAGAGGAAGCCTTCCTCCCTTCCTCCCCCAGATCTCTAAAAAAGAGTTAGCTCTTACGTCACCCACATTACTTCACTTAGAGCGTGATCTCCTTACACAACGACAGGAATGTCACAGGGCCGCCCGGTCAGAGGAAAGACAAAACTCCAACAGAGGATATGACAACAACATGGCTCTGCTTTAAGTATCGGCCTGGGATTAACGGCATTTCCTCCATCTATGAGATTTACTTTCATATTAAAATGTCCCTTAAAATAAATATACACACATACTTCTGCAGATTGATTTTTTTGTATTTACTAGAAAACCAAAACACAAGCATTTTCTCACACACACTTTCTCCACAACCCTTTCCTCTGAGCGTGTGACTCATTCAGTTGGCAGCTCTGACACTTATAAACTCTCTCCAGGGTATTTTGGCATTTTTAAGATACTTCACATTTTTCCGAGTCATTTCCTGACCATGTTTACTAACCGCACCAAAATATTCTTTAACAAATAACTGCACTGAAAAGTGAGCTCAAAGTTCAGAAACTCAAGCTACTGCTGCTATTATCCTTATAAAATCCCTGTTTTTGTGTCACATAAATACTACATTCAGAATAAATACTTGCTGCAGATATGCTGCAACCACAGATTCATGCTAAAAATATGAATCATTTATTCTCCGACCAAAATCACCACAGAAAATAACATTTAATGTAGACAAAGCAGGAAAATGGGTAAATTATTCATTGATCTATAAATGAATGAGGCGGATTCTTACAGTATCTACAGCTGTTTGTACTGTATGAAAACATTCAGTTCTTTTAGTCCCTGCAGCATCTAAAAGGCAGCAGGACTGATATGTTGTTAAATCTGCTGTTACAGTATAACCACACACACCTCTACACATAGACTAGTATTTTTTAATATATAAAGTAGATGTCAGGTTGGCAGCTCATCAGCTTATTTTTCCACCCTTCTTTTTTTAGGTCTCATATTTAATCCTGTGGACACGTTGCAGTGCAAATGCTGTTGTGTAACATTAATAACTAAACTATGTGACTATGTACAAGGATAATTATTGGTATAACTATTGCTGAAATGTATTTATTATGCATTTATTTTTATTTCTATCAGTATTATAGTAACTAACAGATGAAAAAATGACTGTATGTGTTTGGCTGCAGATTTGAAGTGATGTGTGTTCATGTCGTGACTCTCTGAACCATCCAGACTAAGGGTGTCAAACTCATGCCACATATCGCCCAATTGTACCTCAAGTGGGCCGGACCAGTTAAACCATTGCATAATAACCTATAAATAATATATAGCTTCAAGTTGGTTGCTCACCAGAAGATCAGAAGCCTTGACTGTGAATGTTGAGTGAAAATAAGCAAGAATAGCAGCTCAGTTATTAGTTATTCAGTGGGTCGGATTGGACCTCTTGGTGGTGCCGTTTCTGGGCCACGGGCCGTATGTTTGTCACCCTTGATTCAGACATTTTCAAGCTTTCCATTAGCCTTCGTTATCACATTTAACTGTGATTGGCTGAGCTGTTTCAGACCTATGACAGCAGCGAAATGAGTGGCTGAGAAAGTATTTATCGCCACACCCGCTGATCTATATTCACCTTCAGTCAGCGCTTTAGCACGTCGCTCCGCTGCACATACGTGAACCCAAAATAGCAGGTGAGCACGGAGACGTCCACGAATTGTTGTGCGTCTCTGCATTTGGCATTCATTATTCAAATTTCAACTGAGGGTGTAAAAATATTTAACTGAGGGTGCAGCGCATGCTTCTGCACCCTTGTACAATCGAGCCTGACAACTATGCAGGAAAATGTATGGATATGACCTTAAAATAAAGAAAGATGTCACTGCTCAGGAATAAAGAAGGTCTGATTTCACATATCTCTGTCACTGACTTGTATCTTAGTCTATATATCTGATACTGTATGTTGTGAATTCTTCATGTTCAGAGTCTCTTATTTTGAAGCTACCGTTTCTGTTTCCTGTTCTACCGCTTCTGTCATCTTACCCGGTGCAGAAGTCACAGATGATATAAATTGTAATATTACATTATAAAGGTTCATGTTGCATGATAGTGCAGTTCTCTGTGTATTCATGACTGTATATATATTGTCTCTGTGAAGTGTGTGTTTATTATTTTATGGTAATCAGCATGTCATAAAGTTAGCCGTGTGTGTTATCATCACAAGTTTTCATCCAGAGAAGACTTTAGATTTTAAAGTCTTTAAATGTTTGAAGTTAATGCTGCTTATCAGTAACAACTCACTTGAGATTATGTATGTGTTTGTTCTTTATCTCAGAAACTGTACAGATAAGCGCCACTAAACTGCACCGTTGTACTTCGTGTAAAACTATTATCCTGTAATATGACTCTGTGTTCTCTGACTGGAGCCCAGTGAGCGGACAATCATCCCAATAAACCAGTATCAGGGGTCCAATCCCTCTTACTGTGTTAAGTGGACAGGTTAGGCTATAATATCACTGTTATGATGCACGCATTGCCAGTGGGCTAGAACAGTAATCTTGTTGCCATGGTAACAAATTACGTTAGACTATTAACCCTACACCCCCCCATTCTTTGTTTGAGTAAAAACGTTAACCGTTAAACAGGAAGTAACACAGGTTGGAGAGGGGCTTTAGGCTCGATAGAAGGTGAGTATCAATGACTAACTTTCAGGGTTATGAGGGAACGGAGGAGCCAAATCAGTCTATAGATTCATGGGGGGAAAAATGCCAAAAATGTGTTAGGGAAAAAAAACTAAACCTATAAAAGCAGCACGCAAAATATTTCTCTTTCATAAAACTGGCATAAATATTATTGTATATATGAATTATTATAATGGATTATGTTTTGTATAAGAACCTTGGCACTTTGGGAATATGTAACCATGCATTTATAAAGGAAATGTGTATATTTTCACTGTATTATTATTATTATATGCGCATTATATATATAGCCAATTATTATGTTTAGTGTTTGTTATGCACATAGAAAACAACGACAACAAACAACAACAACATTGAAGCGTTAAATGTAGGTCATCACTCGTAGTTTCCACACTATGGATTCAGTGCCACTTTCTGCTTAATGATATGAATACAAACAATGCAAAAAGGAGGAAACATTAACTTCCTAAACCCCTCTCACTAAGATCACTCTCCATTATCAAACTTGCATCAGGTCTCAGCTGGGTCGAATAACAATGTGTGGAGACTGATAAGCTCTCCAGACGCTCACACAGGACACAAGAATAATCAATTATCATTAAGAGATGAGAAAAAAAGAAAAGAAGGCTCACCCTCTTCATTCAGGAAGAGCTTATTAAACCGTAGTCCACTGGGTTCCTTCCCAATGAAACTGTGCACGTACTCTGTGCTGTGGTCGTGAATGGCGACGGCGTACTTCAGCGGTTTGACACAGGACTGCAGACAGAAGGGGACCTTGGTGTCTCCCACTGTGTGTCTGCAGAAGACAAAAGATAACGGTTATCTTAAGGGGGGGGGGGGGGGGGGGGGCAGCAGTAAAAACACCCCAAATGTCTTATACTCTGAAATTTGATGTTATACTACAATTTTTTGCCCATTGAGGCTGTTCCAGTATCTATTAACATGTGTTTTAGTGAAATGAATAGTTAATAGTTTTAATAAGATAGTAGTTATGAGGATTTCTTTTTATGATGTAGCAGTGAAGACTGATGGCTCTAATGGTTATACAATAAACCCCACAGTTCAATAAAGTTCTTGTCATTTTCAGTTTCAATATAAAATACATTTCAATCATTATTGCTATGTTATATTTTCATGTCTTAGGTAAAATAGGACATGCTGTTGTGTGATAGTAGCTGTTTAGTGGTGTAAAACCTAAAAAATACACTCTCTCTGCTCTCTGAAACATGAATCAAGGTTTAATCACATTTATGAACAGTCAGATCAACTATTGATGCTTTATAAACACATCTGTGGTTCAACATTTAGCATAGACACTTTTTATGAGGAGATTCTTAGACCAGGTCATACTGTGGGGTTGTAGAACATGAACAGTATGTAAAGGTTTTAGATTATTATTGCCAACTCATGTGATAATAAGGTGAGTTTTCCAGTAAAAACCATAAAGCTAAGTGACACAGTAGGCAGGAGAGAGTTGCAGCATGATAACAGAACAGCATGATCCGTTTAGCACCACGTTATCTTTACGACTTCCGCCGTTACACAAACATAACAAACGTACAAACTTGTGGAATTTTACAAATGCTTATCAGAGAGCAAGACGATCACAACAGCTGCCGATATCATAACAACACACATTCAGGACTGTCCCCCTGCACTACTTTGGTCTTTTCTGGGAATTATAAGGATGTTAATGCAGTAAAACTAACACCTGTACATGAAAATGATGCAAAGACCTGCAATAAATAAAGCGATGAGGCTGAATTTATGCTTCTTTTAAAACATATATTGAACATTTTTAGTGTTAATTAAATTGCATTTCATTATACAGGTGTTCCTTTTACTTAGTCCATCCTCAGGACTCAGAGAAGTAAGTTTCATCTTCGTTAATCATCATACTGTCAACAAATCTCATGTTTGAATCTAAACCTACAATGAAGTTAGCTACTTAAAAGTATTGTGCGTATATCCAAAGCCTGATATATCTTACTCCTCTGTGCTGTAGAGCTCAATTGTTGTCGAAAAACTATTAAAAACTCTTTAATGAGCCAAAGCACTACACTGCACTGGGCGACATGTTTTTTTCACCAGTTGTTTTTACTCTGGGACGAGACAAATGTTGGGTGCTCATCCCGGATAATTGGGTATAAATAGTTAATCGGATTTATTGGGATTTTTGTGAATATTGTTATCGGCAGCAGTTGACACGTAAGTATTGATGTCTGGGTGTCCGGTGTCTTGTCCTTACTCTGCATCTAAAAACAGCTTCCACAGATAAGTAGCTGAGTGTCCAGCTTGGCTGTTTCAGTCTTTCCATCGGGCATTTGTGTATTATTTTGTTTACTTTTTTATTTTGGGAGTAAAATTCTTGGGTGGAGATCAAGTTCTCAGACGGCGGTAGGCACTTCAGGGCTCCAGAGACGGTGCCAGCGGGCCATAAAAAGACTTTGGTCACATTAGTTTGTTTAGAAACGGCTCCAAAGACGAATGACAGCGAGCACGTTTTCAGTCTGTGGAGAGTAGTTCCTTGTAAAGGGAACACGGTTCTGTTTACAGAGCTTTAGTAGCCGGTTGTCCTTCATATAACAACCAATAACTTTGTACTACAGTGTTAATTACTCAAATAACTTTAGTGGTTAGAGGTTAAAAATGTGATCCCATGTTCCCAGCTACCTACCCGAGCTTCCCCAGGCCTGTATTCCCTTCCCCCAGCCCTCATTATAAATACATGTTTCTATCATCTCTCTGCCTCGTCACTTTTGAGTGTTTCTACACTTGGGTTCACCTGCTCTGACCTACATACCAGATGCTAGAAAAACAAAACATTGCACCCATCGGAGACTCTCTGCTGTGAATTTTAATGCCAAGGGCGGCTACACAGGCTGTAGATAGACACACACATACGCACACAGTATTTGTAAGAATGATGAGCTCATTGTTGGTTTGGCTCTGCACATGAGATTTGCTGACAGTAAGAAAAATGTAGGAAATCGCCAGCCTTATCCTTTGAGCCCACTTTACAAGAGGGATTGTTTTAAACAGTATGAAATGTTATGGTTTACCTACACTGTTAAATATCATTTCTGATTCTTGACAAGGAGGTTTAATAAATAACTGGCTTGTTAGCATTCCTCACTGAAACCACTGTGGGACTCCGTGAGGAAGACAGGAATGTATATAATATAAACATAACTGAGAAACATTAAACATCACAAATAAGGTGCTCAAATAAAGCCCAGTATCTCTTTAATACTCAGCCCTGTTCATAACTCCTCCTCACCTCTGTCCATCAACCGTGCAGAGAGAGACAGCCCACAGGTCGGGGTTGAATTTGGCAAGCTGAGGAATGTAGTCTGCAACCTGAAAGAGAAGCACAGAGCTGAAAAAGGGTCACGTTACACCGCTGACGTCTGCCGAGGTTCATTTTTCAATGGAAAGATAACACCACTGACAGAACAACGCGACTGAAAGAGGTCAAACCCTCATCTGACAATCACAAAGGAAAAAAATTCCACCCTCAGATTCTCATTCCAAGAAAGGAGCCATTTTAAGACGAAGAGTTTTGTCTACTTGTTCGCCTTATCTGTTTCTATTACAGCTCGTCATTTCCCACATTTCAAGGAATATCTGTTGACAACACAGTATGTTCACACTGGGCTCTTCTTCTCTTTGATTTAGCTTTTAGCCCACACATAGCTGGAGTCACATAGTCCTTGAAAACACTCTACATAGCAGAGCCTAAAAACACGAGTCTCCTGTTTTCAAGGTTGATCAGACATGTTGTAATATATCTTTATCTATCTCTCTATCTCTAAGTGCTTTACAGGAAGAAGCAGAATGTAGCGACCAACACAATCAGTTGTTAAAAAAAGTCTGCTTGGTCATAAATCTGGTCTGTGCTAAACTGTGGACGATCTGTGCAGACCCTCGCAGACGTTGGCAGATGAAGAAGAAAGATAAAGAAACTCAAGTTTGGGCTTTAGTGTCGATGTGGAAACTGAACTTTTAGAACTTTTTCTGCTTCTAACCCAAGCGGAAACTACCACAGCTTGAGATTGTATATAAAGACAGATGTAGCGAGGTGTGACGTAAAACCCGTTGGTTTGCACTGGAACCGGTTTGAAGCCTGAATCTGCTGCTGCTTACGGTTGAGGTCATCTTCTCCATTTGGAGCCAGGACCTGAGCGCTGCACACTTGGGCTAACCTTAGCTACTTTAGCCTAATTGTGCTAACAAGCAGGTTTCAAGTAATCAAGTAACAATAAACTTAAACAGAAATATGGCAATAATAGTCCGACTTGTGGAGGAAATACTGGTGATGTACAGCTGTCTGGATAAGACTTCTCTGAAGGAGATATGTTGTTCTAGCAAGAGTCAAAGTAAACTGAGTATAGACTTCTGTTAACTGTAATGAATCTTGTGTCTTGTTTGCAGTTCAATAACATAATAATAGAGGCAGAGATGTGTGAAGAATAACCTTATTTGGAGGTAGTAAGGTTGAGGATAAATACTCTTGTCTTGAAGTAGACAGCAGACTCAGACTCTCTGTGTGAGACTTCCTGGTCTCCTGGCAAGTTCTTTACTCTGGGTAAACCAGCTCCAGCAAATTCCTTCACAAATTTGCGCCACTATTGGTGCTAATCCCGCAGGCAGGAAGAGAAGCAGGTGAACAAACTGTCAATCAACGCTCACAAGGCTGACAAAGCTACGATAAGTCTTCAAATCTTATTAGCAGTGTAATAATTTCCAAAAATAACCTTATTACAAGGTCTGAATTTAGCAAAGGGTGAGGGGATTTGGTTAAGAATTTAGCGGCATTGCCCAATTTATCACTTATACTGTGACTCTGTTCTCCTTGATCGAGCTTCAATAAAATGTTCCTGTGGGAGACTTCCCGGCATCTGACAAGCTTTACTTTGGGTTAACCATCTCCAGAAAATTCCTTCACAAATTTGCGCCACATTTGGTGTTAATCCCGCAGTCAGGAAGAGCAGCAGGTGAACAAACTGTCAATCAACACTCACAAGGCTGACAAAGCTACGATAAGCCTTCAAATCTTATTAGCAGAGTAATAAATTCCAAAAATAACATTATTAGATTATAGTCTGAATTTAGCAACTGAGACCATAATAATTAGTTTTAAACAAATGATTGACTGTATTTCTATAGAGAAGTTGAATGGGAGTCAATTGGAGCCACATGAACTTGGAGTGTCTGCATATTTTTCGACAAACATTTGAAAGAAGCATTTAATTTACAGCTGTCAGGAAGACCCATATAATCCTTTTAACATGTTCGAGGGTGGAGTTTTTTTCCTTTGGATCGGAGCAGTGCTAGCTTCCATTGTGGATAACTAAATATAGGGCTGATGTACATTGAGGAAACCAGCTGAATGCGGATAACCTGACGCACCAGATGGTTTTTGACACAGAAACCATCTGAGAAGTCGTCCTTTGGGAATCATTTTTGGAAAAACATCACTTGGCAGGTGATTGGATGAACCATCTGTCTGTCACCGACTATCACCGTATTACCCTGAGAGGCAGCTGGATTCAGGAGATCATGACAGAATCCTCATAGGACGCCAATTGGTGTCCTATGAGGATTCGTAGCTTGAAGCCTGACATCTTGTGAATCCAGCTGCCTCACAAGATAAGACTGCAGACTGAAGCCTGTTAGACTAGACTGATGGTAATGAGTCTGAGTATGAGCTAAATAATTAAGATGATGGTCTGGAAAAGAAAAGAACAAAACAAAACAAGAGTCATGGATCTAAGGTCACACCTGTCCTCCAGAGAGATTTTTGGCATTCTCATACAGCTCATCAATATGGGAGGAGAAGGACTGGAAGTCTGGGATGACGAACTTCTTGCGGAAGGCCTGAGTGAGCAGGACAATGTTGCTCTGGACACACCTGATGAATAAAACCACAAATAGCATGCTTCAAATACAGTGACTGCATGCAGCTGAAGAGGAGGGAGAAAAATGAACAGTTTGTCAACCAAGTTTTCCAAAACCCTGATGTCTGACAAACTTCTGTGAATGTTAATAATAATAATAATCATAAGAAGAAGAAGAAGAGGCGGTTGATGAAGAAGATTCATCGTAACATATTGGTTCATTGGTTCATCGGCGTAGTATGAGCCAACATGAATCCATATAGTGATGAATGATCATTTTCAAACCACAGACTGTAGAAAAACACCAACGAAGAAGCTGTAAAGGTATCAGTGATGTATTAACACTCAGATTGGAGCTCACTTAACCTTTAAAAGGAACTTAAATTTGAGCAATGTATGTATATTTTTTTTTACAATATGGCACCAAAACACACAATAGTAGAAGAAATAATGAAAGCTGAACTTCCGCTACATGAATCACGAGGTGATATCTCGAATGTGTTTTGAAGAAAGGAAGGAAGTTGTGGGTTTCTGAGTGACTAAAGTCCAGAGTTCTCTTTGTCTAAGTTCCTAGTAGCTATTAGATAAACTGCAACGTAGGGTATTTTGGCATCCAGTCATACAGGGTTGACCACAGTTTGACATAAACCAATTGTTTTAATGTTTAGAGGATTGAATGAATCTAGTGTGTTTTGTTAATGTATAATATAAAAGTGCCAAAAGCATGTTAGCTAACTACTGCAACCATCATTCATTTCTCTTATGACAGAATACATTTCTTATTATCTTATCATTATTACATTAATATGTTTTGTTTGTACTTACATACAATTCTTAATGTAGTGTTTGAATAATGATAATTATAATTACAGTAGAAGAAATGAGGCGTTTTGACACATAGTTGAATCTTAATGAAATATTTATATCAAGCCACCAATAGTCCTAAATCTGACCTTACATCACATCTATTAATATAATTACTGCATTAAATAAAGAGAAGGGGAGGAGTTTATTGTAATAAAAGGTTAAATGCCTCCTAAATGCTTGCTAATGGATTTTTTTAATGTGTTTATGAACAATTTAGTGAGTTAAATATGGTATAAGTTAGAATTTTCTAATTAAAAATAAGTTCTATGTTTACTGCTGCTTTAAAAAAAGAGTTCAGGTTCTTGGGAAATGTGATTCAAAAGAAAAGAAGGGCCACTGTAGTGTTGGTGTATGTCATGGAGATAAAAAAACAAACAAACACCAAGACAAGACCAGACAAGACGAAGCTCACTTCTTGAATAGGTGCCTGTCCAGCGTGACGCCATCTGCCGTGTTCTTTAAAGTTTCCTTGAGTGTTTCCATACATTCCTTCAGTCGTGGATCTCCACTGCGAAGCCCAGTGGCTTTAAGAGCCTAAAATAATAAAAAATAAAATAAAAAAACAAGCATATAACTGTTAAAGAATCAAGAGCAAAGTGTCTTTTAATGCTAGTGTAGTTCTGATGTGCAGTATTAATGCTGGGAAATGAGCACAAACCCTCAAGCTGGATTTTATAAAAAGGACTTACTGTGAGAAATTTATGAGCAGGAATCTTTTCTTGACCTTCAGCGACTGTGTAGAAGAGCAAATCCTCCAGACTGGGAAGAATGCCTGCATTTCTCCTCCTAGGTTGGAAAAATAGACACAACAGTTTAACTAAAAAAGGTGCAGAAATAAGCTGAGAAATACAGATTATATGTTGGTTATTGCTCTATTTATGTTAGGTCATTGCTTTCCATACTGGAGTAAACTGCATGAGATACAGAGCACCAAAAGTAGGACAATAATAAACATTTGTTGTAATGTTACTCAACAGGGTTAATAACACCCGCATCGTGCTGAATGTGGGTAGATTTTCCATTTGGAGCGTAAACACTGGCAGCTGAGTGTTTGTACCAAAGTAGTCATGTAATAAAATATCAGGTGTGATGACTCGGAGGAAATTACTCATGTTGGTTCCTTTAGTCTGTTTTTTTGGGGGGTTTTTTACATGTAGGAGCGCTCGAGACAGCAGATAGACGCATAGATGTATTATAAGAGCTGGATACCAGATTAAAACAATGGTGCCCATTCAATCCTATTAGAATTGCTCGGCTGGTGCATACACCAAAAAACGTTTCTAGCTTCCGGGTTGTGTTGCCCGATGAATATACGCAATTGTTTCCCGCCCACGAGTTCCTGCTCGGCCCACAGACTTTACATTGTGATGACATCAGAGATTTTAAAATTGCTTTTCTCGGCTTGAGGAAAGTTTTACACATAAAACCTTCATGGATCAAAAAGTCATGATAGACAGTCATAATTGATCTTATTTGCAGTGTGAGGAGTCCTGCCAATAGTGTTATACATATTATTATAGCATTTTATTTGTAGGAGCCTTTCAAAACACTCAAGGAAACCTTACGAGACACAAATAAAAAACAAACAACAGTGAATCAAAACATAATAAAAAATCAGCAAACATTGGAAAAGGAGTTTTTTTCTTTTCATCTTGGCAGGTGAGTGAAAAAGCTAATATCAGATGCTGTTACTGAAATAAATATAGTGTATCAGTGTGACTATGGCTGATATACAGCAGGGTTGCACTTTAGCACAATTTACAATATAACCTATTTCCACTTGTCTTGACAGAGTAAACACAGCGCTTATCAGGAGCTGCTGATACAGTCTTATCACGTTACATACAGAAATAATGCAATATAAGTGTAAACATTAACTGCAGAGGTGTGTTTGCGTAACTGTTTGTACAGTTAAGCGATCAAAGTGTTGTCATTATGCATACATTACAATATGCAGTGTTTCCTATTCGCAGCGCTCCCTGATGAGTGCTATTAAGTTTAATCAGGAGATAATAATCATCTCTGAACTGGCACAAAAATTGGATTAATTAGCTTTGATTATTTTGGCATCATCCACATAAATGCCACTTAATTAGGTAATTAACAGATTATTCCACTAATTAACGCATTCATTCTTCAATAAACCAGAAATTATTCACATCCATTAAAAAAAAAAAAGACTCAATACAATGACTGATTACCAACACAGTCGCAGATTAAATTTTTAAGCACTCCATTAATCATTGAAGCTCTACTCTGCCTAAGATTGAACGTCGCATTATTTAAATATGCAAGATTTGATTTGCTGTGTTGAAATAAGGTTTCCAGCTACGTATCACACATTTTTTTAGTTGAATGGAGTGCGGGGGTGGGACATAGGAGGGAGGAGGGGTTGTTGCTGTTCAAGTTTTTTCAAAGTGCTGTGTGAAATTCAAGAAAGATAAGAGTCGCTTTAAAAGCAGGGAGGATCTCAAGTGGGCCAGACCAGTAAAACCATTGCATAATAACCAAAGATATATACAGTTTAACTTGTTCCTGAAACCTGGCGCCTCTCATCCTTCACAAGTGCATTAATATTAGGTGATAAATCCTGAGCAGCTGCCAGTTGCCTGTGTTCATTCATCATCACAGGAAAAAAAAGCTTGTTCACAAAAGAGATAAATCATCCCTAAAACATGTGGCCAGGACTGGCAATTTGGGGTTACCCTGCTAAGAGATACTGATCAAATGTGTCCGAGCCCACCGAGGCAAACTTGTCCTTCACATCTGAATCATATCACAAGTAAATTATCTCAAGTTGGAAGTTCAAAGGCAGATCAGAAGCCTTGACTGTGAAAATAAGTGAGAACAGCGGTGCATTTTATTGAAAAATTGTTGTTACTTTTCTGCAATTTTCATGCTTTTGCAGAGTTATCCAGTGGGCCAAATTGGACCCCTTGTTGGGCCCATTCTGGCTTGCAAGCCTTATGTTTGAAACCCTTGCTTTAAAGGTTTGGTCCACTTGAGAAATATCACACAAATGGGAGGAATGGCAGCTTCTCCTTTCACCCAAAGTGCCTCCACTCTTTAATCACAGGACACACACCATCAGTGAGGGTTTAATTAAAAAGAAACTGTTGCGTTAATTAATTTATTCATATCTCTACATGGTTCATTCACTCACTACACACTGCATATCCCTTTTATTTTGATAATGCCAACACAAAGCGCTCTGCCTCTACTACGTGTCAGCTCACAGGCAGGTTTGGCGGGAGTGTCTGGACCCCCGTTAGATGAGGCCTGAATTCCAGGGATTCTCTCGTCCTTAGCGCTGGCCTGCAGCTCTGCGGCTCTCGGATTAATAAAGCCAACATCGTGGCTCGTTCACACGCTGGTCGTGACACAGCAGCACGGAGAAAACCAGGCTCAGACACAGATGAGGCACCCTCATGTTAAAAAAACCCAACAGGTATGTATGACCAGACAAAATGTTCAGAATGACATTTTCAAGATTTTTTTACACTGCTGTGGTTGAATGGAAAAAAAAGATCTCATGATATCGGCGTCTGGATCTTTGTAAGCGTAAATCCAGCCAATTTCTACTTCCCTTATAAAGTCTAATGTCACACCACAACATCCTTTTTCTTAAGAAAATGAACCAGTAAGTAGGACTTTCAAAAAGGTTAAAGCACATTTCCATGAACCCCAGACTCCAAAACCAGCTTTCAAACCTGTAATTTTAAGTCTGGTTAAATCAAAGTCTGGTTCTTTTTCAACCTCGGTGCAATTTGATTGGGCAACAACCACACGGAGACCCTTACGGACATTAACTTGGGGAACCTATAGTTATTTTGCTTTAGTCTGAATCAGTTGATGAGTTTGTGAATTTGGTGGGTTTTTCCTCTTGGTTTGGTTTCTTTTCACACAAAGAAAAATCCCAGCGAGCCACAAAGCAGCACCACATGAATCTGAGGTGGTAGCAAGAACATAAAAAACTGGAAAAGGGTCCTGAAGGAGGTTCGCTGGCCAAGTCCAGGTTCAACCTCCATTAATTCTCCAGCTAGATGCAAGAAACTGTTTAATTCACTCATCTGTATCCTACTATGCAAAGCTCACCTGGGCGTTAAACTCAAACTTGCGGAGTACAACCAGTTTTCATGTCGGGTCCTATTCCCACCACAAGTGAACTCTGCTTCTTTTCCCCCACTCGGTGGGATTTGATTGGACAACAACGGCAACAAGGCCCTTAAGGACATTAACTTGGTGAATTTGGTGCGTTTACTTCTTGGTTCAGCACCACAAATCATGTAAGTCGTTCACTCATTGGTCAGATGTGTCTGGGGCGGGAGCAAGGACGTAAAAACTGGAAGAAGGTCCTGAAGGAGTTCTACTTATCGAATGTAATGTACTATGTTGTGCTAGTTCAAGTCCGACCTCGATTGATTCTCCAGCTAGTTGCTAGATACTTAAATTCTCTCTCTGAATCCTACGATGCAAAGCCTCACCTCACTACTGGAGCTCAAAGTTGCGGAGTACACCTAGTTGTCATGTCGGGTCGTATTCCTACCACAAGTAAACTGCTACAGGGTTCGCTTGGGACCAGATTGACACCAACTCTTCTTAAAAAAGGGTCTTGGTGTGGATGTTTTAGTCCGTATGCGAGTGTAATTACTGCCCAAATGAACACACCAAAAGGGAGGAAAGGAACCAGAGCTCGATTGAACTAGTCTAAAAAGTTCAGGTGTGAAAAGACCCTTAGAGGAACTCTGGAACGGCTAATTTGAGTAACACGGGGGTCAAACAGGGCGATGACAAGTCTTTTTATGCTCCTGATCTAACTCTGAGATGGTAGCCGCACATTAGTGGCATCAGCATTTGAAATACTAGGATTCAGTCTGCACCACCTCCTCCTCTTAATCTTCCTCTTTTTTCCTTTTTTTGGGCACATCATCTGTGTCCTCTCTCCACAGAGTAAACACTCCACATATAGCCAAGGTAACCGCCACGGAAACATGTGCAAACACACCAAAGACCGACTGAAATGCTGTCTGTCAGGCATGTCTAATTCAAAGGCAGCGTTACCGAGCTGACATCTGTCACTAAAAAACAACCCTTTCATACTTAAGGAAAGTCAACAGGTGCACCACAGACTCCCAAACCGGTCCTCAGGTGGGTCTATATGTGTCTGTGTGTGTGTGTTATGTAAGGATGATTCACATCACATAGAGAGAGAGGGCCAGATTAAAATTTTAGGTGCAGGATTCAGGAGTGAATCCACAACCCACAAAAAAAGCATCTTTAACCCTTCATCAAATTTAACCCCATTTTTTATCATTTGAGAGCTGATACACAACCAAAAAAAACACAAAAAGGACAGTTAGATATCTACTTTTTATCTGTTAAGTCCCTTTTTACCCCTTAATTACTGTTCTGGGTCAAATTAGACCCAATTTTTACATTCGAGAGCTGTAAAAACTCCCTAAATGCACATTTTTTAAGTACAAATATAATGACTTTTAAGACCTTTTAATACCTCTTATATATAATACCATTGCTGAGATATAATATATGAGATATATATTAATGCAAAAGCAAGATTTTACTGTTATAGTGGGTTGAAATGGAGCTCATTTATTTTATTTATATAGGACTGCACTAATGATTAGTTTCAATATAGTTCAATCTGCTGATTATATTTTAACTTTAATTAATAAGTTGATTGGTTGGTTTATGTGAAATAATCAGAAAGAAGTGATAATAAGCTATTAAGGATCAATCAAACATATATTAATGACTAATTGGGGGGGATTTATGAATGTGAATTGGTGCAGAGACTTAATTATGAGTCAGTAAGTACGGGTTAAGAATTGGGGGCTGAAGGTTAAAAGTGTTTGCTGTGTGTGTGTCACAAGTGGACTGAAAAGTTATTCATGTTTGTGTAAAAGCTCATTAACCACCAACAGGGTTTTACTGTGTGTTTGAGTTTCTGCTCACATGGAGGCACTTTGAGCAGCGACTGACGGCAAACATGAGGAAGTATTCAGACGATTAAAGCTCGCAATATACCTCAAATTTGACCAAGATTAATCAAACATTTATTAATGACTAATAAGGAATTTATGAATGTGAATTGTTGTAGAGACTAATTATGAGCCAGAATATTAACAGTATGGAAAGGGTTAAAAACATACTTTTATTGGAGAGCCTTTCCTGGTTTTATTTGAGTTTAACATTTTCTTTAAGTTTTTTTTTAATCTCCTTTAAATATGGTTTGTCTATTCAAGTTTTATTTGTTTGTTTTTAAATATTAAAGTAGTTGTTTTATGATTTGTGTATTTTGCGGCCTTGTGAAGCACTTTGTAGCTCAGGTTTTTAAGTACTCTATAAATAAAAAGTTATTATTATTATTACTATCATCTTCTTTCCTCTTCTCCCAGGCTTTCTCCATGTGACTCACTGGACTCGTACGTTTCACCCAGTATGTGATGTGAACGACCGGACTCTCCAAGACTTTGTGCGTCATCCATACTCACAAAATCAATATCTATTTTTATCTTACCAGAACAAAGTATTGCGCAGTTCCCAGTGAGGCAGAGGGAGAAACGGCAGGGAACACAACTCAAGAGTTCATTGAACAAATCTGATTTTTATTTACATATCGTCCAGTTTCAACAGGAAGCAGTGAAACACGAGATATAAGCTGTTTTTTTAGACTAATTATATATAAAATATAATTCTCTCATTTATGTGTAGACAAGCTGCAGATAACCTTGTGTCTACCTGTTCAGACTGACTTTTGATTTAGAATGTTTTTAGTCTTTTTATTTTAAATTTTTTGTTTTGTTATAAAATGTTATTCTAATTAAATTTTTTTAAATTATATTTTATGTTTTTTATCATTATTATCATTCTATCGCTTATTCTTAACAATTGTATTCATGTCTTTTTTAATCTTTTTTTTGTCTTGTTTAATCAACTTTCTCTTATTTTAGATTTTTATGATAAATCCAAAACCTTTTTTTTTTTTTAAATAAATTGTATTTATTTATTTATCTAACATTTTTCTCACTGTTTTTTCTCTTGCATGCATTGATCTAAATTTTTTATTTTTTACTTCTTCATTATTTCTGTTCATTTTCTTTATGTTGTCCTCAGTCTCCACTTGTTCTCTTATTATCAGCTTGTCAATCAACTGTGAAGCACATTGAACTGCATTAATCTGCATGAAAGGTGCTCTATAGATCAAGTTTGATTGATTCATTGATTGACTGATAGATATATAGACTACAGATGGTTGAGATCATATAAACCACATCATCACGTTATCCTGTGCTCTCAGTCTGTCAATGATTTTTATGAACTGAACTAAACGAGCAAAATGCATCAGAGTCCGTTTTTAAAAGCGTGCAAACAGATGAGGTGTGATGAATACAGACTAAAAACACCTCAGTCGACTAAGTCCTCGTCTTCATCGTGGACAGATGGCTCGGTCCATTCGTCTCTGGATGACTGATCATTGATGTGAGGACAACACTCGCTGAGTGTTTCCTGGATACGAGGTGAAGGTTTTAAAAATGAAAATGTGTCTCTCTGGGTGATCTGTGACATTTAAGTCCAATATTAATGGACAAGTGTTTTATTATTCATACAGAGAGGGCTGCAACTATTTTTATTATTAATTAATAGCTTGGTCTATAAATTTATATTTATATTTATATATTTATTATATTTTCCAGGTGATGTCTTCAGATGTCATGTTTGTCCAAAACTCAACTACATTCAGTTTACTAATTAAATAAATATTAATAAATAGTAATTAAATCTTCACATTTGACAAGTTGAAGACACTAAAAGACATTAAACAAAGTGTGAGGTATAACTTCTCAGTTTTTGTTGTAATAATGTGTTAATTAAGCTTCTATAATCAGTTTCAATGTGCAACTGAGCTATATCCACTATAAAGGGTTGTAGCTAATGATTACTTGCATTATTGATTATTTCCTGAGTAATCAATTGGTTGTTTGTGTCTATAAAATGTCAGAAAATGGTGAAAAATGTTAATATGCAACCTTAAATGTCTTATTTTGTCCCAACAACCCAAAAGATATTTAGTTTAACTACCACAGACAACTAAAGAACTCGAAATATTCACATTTTAGAAGCTGGATCTGGAGAATTTTCTCATTTTTGCATTAAAAAATGACTATAACGATTATTCAATTACTGAGATAGTTGCCAGGTAATTATCTGCCAAGCAATTAATTAATTAAGTGTTGCAGTTCTACATACTTCAGTGGTCTGGTCATCTTTATGTACTTAACTACATTTGCAGGATTACTGTATATCAGATTTAAAAGCGTGATGCAATCTCCATTTTTAAAAAGTTGTGAGAAGTAATGATGTTAAATGAAACAGTGTGTAAGATTTGGTGGCATTTAGCAGTGAGGTTGTAGATTACAATCAAATGAATAACCCTCCCATCCTCTTCCAAGCATGTAGGAGAACCTACATTGACCCCAAAACTCTTAAAAACAAGCTAGTAGAGTCAGTGTTTGGTTTGTCCGTTCTGGGCTACTGTAGAAACATGGCCACCTCCATAGAAAAGGACCTGCTCCCTATGATAAATATTAAAGGCTCATTCTAAGGTTACAAAAACACAATAATTATCCTTTTCAGGTGATTCTACACTAATTAAAACACACTTAGGAATATTATACTCCATTTTGGTTAAGTTTGCTCCACTTGATGCCACTAAATTATACGAACTGCACCTTTAAAAAGGTTTAAAAAGCAGACTGGAGGCTGTAAATAGGCTCCATACCGGTGACTTCACACCAGGCTTTTATTTCATTGTGCGCTCTGTGTTAAAGCTTAACACCACCGGCAGATATCACTGTCTGTGTCATGTAATACAAAGGTAATAATTTGTCTGTTTGTTTCTGCCGTTTTAATCCTGTCACACCTCTCCGCCTGCCGGAGCTGTAACTGGTCCAATAAACTGCTCGGGCTAAGTGGCTCGGTGCCAAAGAAGCTCTTACTTAACAGCACACAATGAAAAAAAAAAAAAGGTAACCATTCATTGTTTTTAAACCACTTAACACACTCAAACAACAGCTCAGATCATTTTCCTTTCCAATCTCATTCACTTGGAGCTGCGATGATTAATTCACACAGTTGTTTAATCGATTTGACTCATTTTTTAAAGAAGAAAATTGCCAAATTCTCTGATTCCAGCTTCTAAAATGCATATTTCTTATGCACTTCTATCGTTTTTACATATGCATATACATTATTTACAACTATGTCTATTTTTAAAATATTCTTGTGTCAAATAAGGCTCATAGTACTACCATTTTGCATTTAGGTACACACTTTTTATTTATATATTATTTCGTTTGCACCTATATGTACACCTGAAAACGTATATAGTGGGACTGGCACATCATGTGACTGTCAGGTGACCATGGCCTTTTGTGTATTTAAGGTGGCGATTTTCTAGTTTTAGTTTGAAGAAGAGTGTTGAGCTCGAAATGTCACGCTGGTGATATCCTAATAACAACCTGCATTGGGAGGACTTTTCTTTTGTTTCTGATGCACTTCTTTTAAAATGTTGTATTTAAGTAGATTGTTTTAGCTACTTTTACTATATTATTTTTCCTTTAACATGGTTTTATGCTCCTTTTACATCCTTTTTAATGTGAAGCACTTGGTGTATGTCATTTCTTTAGTTGTAAAGCACTTAAAGCTCTATTATTTGTTTTAAAAAGGTGCTATACAAATGAAGTTATTATTATATTTCAGAGACTTGTTATTGTTCAACACACAGAACAAATAAGAGTATCGCTCTCTCGTTGTTTATCCTGTCAGTCATCATCAGTAATCTGACGGGTCACGTGGATCAGCACCTGGTTTTGTGCTAACGAGGAATGAACCAAACTCCTGGGACCGATGTGTTTCCAAAGAAGATGACAGCATGTGAACATATTCAGATGCTGCTCCTCACACTCCGGTAACGAGCCAAGTCGTAATAAATCAGTCACAAAAGCAGAGCTAGATCATATTTTAATTAACAGCACTTGGCGATAGCGGTGAGGAAAAACTCTCCTTTAAATGTGAAGAACCCTCGACCAGAACCGAGCTCCAGTTGGGGGTCTTAACTGAAACACACGTCCCTCGTTTATCCTTCCAGCTAAAAACGAACTGAAGCTGTTTGCAAACTACCACAAAGCTGTAAGCAAACATGTCAGAGGCTCGTTTGTTTGTCTTTTACACATCTCGAGGCCATGTTGGGATTAGAAATAACTGCTTAAACTTTATAATCCCTTCTTAACCGTTAGTTTTTTAATTGTTTGTGTGTCTATAATCCATTAATTGATCGCATTATATCAGATCAGATCATATCATGTCTGCTAGATCAATCACAACTACTGCAAGCTAGCCCGAGAAAGAAACTTGCATTTGTTGCCTGGTCAGTGACAAATAAAAGTTGGCAAGATGAGCAATTCAAAAATATCTTGTCTTAAAAGCAGCATCAGGTTTGTTAAAATGTACATTTTGTATTTCTGTTGGTTTTATGTCATTTGAAATGACATTCGCACCATTTGTTTTTAACCAGAAAGACTGAATGCTCCTGAAAATGTCAAATGGTGTAACCACAAAAATATTCAATATTTTATTCACCTACAGTGTAGTTAAGTGGACATATACAAATAATTACCTAGTATTTTTACATTTAAATTTTAAAGCATTTTGTCAATATTGAGCAGGATATATCCTAAAAACAACCATTTTTCTAAATAACTTGTGACAAATGATGTAAGATGTGTTGATATGTTGCAAAAGTGGATTATATTTATTCTACATTTTAGTTAACATTTATTTTATTGTATATAATCAGAATTATTAAAAACAAATACTGGTTCCACCAATTGACACTGGGTTACATCACGTCATTGATACTAGTATCTCCTCCTGGGAAATAGGGAAATGTATCTCCAGTTAAGTGGAAATTAATGAAACTACGTCTCTTTACAATCTTTTAGTGGAAAACAAATGTTGATTAGAGAGTGAGCCAGAGAGGATTCACTCTGACGAGAACAGCGTAATCCGACCCCCCAAAGCCCATATTTTAGTGATGTATCTTCCATTTCTAGGTCAGGATATATATCTCAGTGATTCAAGCTGCACTGAGCTGAGTCATAAAACAACTGCCTCACTTCAAAAGGGAAACACATGGACTGCAGTGAGTGTGCAAGCAGCCAGCTGGCTAAGAAGAGGAGACTACTTGAAATGTAAAATGGCAGATGTGGATCATTTAAATCTAACAATGGTGAATGATTTTGGGGTTTTATATTCCTAAAACACTTATAATCACAGGCACCATAAGGTCATATTAAACAAGGGGTCATTTAAAAATGCCAGTAAGACAAAACTGGATTGAACATTTCTGTTTAAATCTGAATACAGAGTCATAATGACATAGATTTCTCCCATTTATCAAAATCATAAAAGTTGAGTTTACATGCTTTTCAGTCACTAACTCTCCAAAAAATACCCTCACCAGCCAGTGGAAAATATGTATAAACACATAAAACCTTTGCTCAAAGACACTATTGTTTCACATTTGGAAAAAGTTAGTGAAAATATGCTCTGAGAGGTGCAGAAACGTGTGTGTTATTCTGTAGTTATACATGGTAGATGTTGATAAGTAGGCAGACATGTGCCAAGACTGAAACGAAAATGATATAATAGGGAAATTCCCACATATATAGCAAGATATTTTAGGTTTTATATCCGTTGACCATACAGTTAAGTGGCAGAGCTTCGCTATATAGGGGATTATTTAAAAAAAAAAATATATATATATATATACAGCAGGAAATTACGGCCAAAAAAATGGCTTGCAAGCAATTTATTAGTAAAACTGCAGGGCTAAAGGAAGGTAATTTACATATTATCTTGTTATGAGTGTACTTATTAGTCATATGAGGCAGTTAAAACCACATATAGACCAAAAACTCTACTTTTAGAGAGTAGATAATGATAATGGTCTGGAGCAGCCCTCCAGCTGGGACCTGCAGTCTCAGAGTGGGGAGGTCACAATGGAAAACACTAGAAACCACTCAAACCAATTCACACAGTCACATCTCCAGCCAGGCATTGATCATTACTGCAAAACCCACAAATCAATTATCCTTATTGGGTTTTATGCCACTATAATATAATAATAGTTAACACAGTTTAGGGGTTGGACTTCATTATATTTAAAAGCTATTTCTCTATATTTTGCCATATAGAGTTTCTCACCCTATTAAATATGCATAAGCTTGCTATTTAAATGTGAATATGAATGTGTGTGTTTTTAACCCTCCAACTCATCACTAGTAACAATAATAATAACAACAGGTCTTACTTTCACTTTTAATCACAGCTCAACATCCACCACGTTGCATGTTATCTCCACAGGAAAAAGATAACACTTAACTAACCCCAGTGTTACATACAAGTCCTTGTTGAAAAGCCAACTAAAATCCTAATTAACTTCAGGGTTAAGTTGCCGTGTTGGTATTCCTAGGTGGTGTATTTATTCAGCTACTTGGCACAAAGCCGGCAAGTGGAGGTCACACATGGTGTATGATAGCTGCTGCTATAGGGGCGGTGCGGTTTAGCTATAATCACATATAACACAAGTTTGTGTTTAAATTAGGAGGTTATTTTGTATATAAGGAGTAGGTTGGTTTCCTCTGAGAAGATTGTGGTAAGTTTGGTAATTAATGTGTGCTTATAATGCGGTTTTAATACAGGTTTTGTGGCCATAAACGCCGGTTAACATCATGGATGCTGGTGTTACTGTGTAACTGGTGACCGTGTTATCTGGTGACTCTCTCACATTTTAAGATGAATGAGGACTTTATAGTTTAACCATTTTTTAAAAATCTGTCTTTAATATCTAAAGTATAGTAATAACCATTTAATGTAAGTTAAATTGTGTTCAGAAGACTCGTTAATCTTAAAATGCGAGAGTCATTGGATAACACGGTCACTAGTTAAACCGTAACACCTGTTTCGGGTTTAACTAGTGACGTAGGTGTTACGGTTTAACTGGTGACCGTGTTATCTGGTGACTCTCACATTTTAAAGATGAATGAGTCTTCTGGGCATAATTTAACTTACATTAAAATGGTTATTAGATACTTTAGATATTAAAAACAGATTAAAAATGTACTATAAAATCTTTTTTTAAGGAGAACACAGACGTTAAAGTCACCACATAACGCGGTCACCAGATAAACCGTAACACCGAGGGCAGCTTATTGCTTTAAAATAAACCTACTTGTCACTGGGTGTTTCAGCGTTGTCACCATCCTTCTTCAGCTGCTCGTCCAGCTCCACAGCACCCTCGGTTTTGATGCAGTAGGAGCGGGCATGAAGGAGCTTTAGCTGGGGGGAAACAGCGGAGGTGGTGCCGGTAAAGAAGCAGTGGTGGTGGTAGTGGTGGTGATGGTGGTGGCGGGTCGGCAACCACGTCTTCTTCTGTGTAGTACAGACAGGCAAAGGACGCTTGAGGGTGGCTTGAGACAACTCCTTCAGCACTGTGGAGAACCTAAAATGTAACATCTCAATCCTGTCAGGCAGTGAGAGAGAAAGTCTTGGGTCCAAATATTAATTTTTTCCAGTTAGAGAGAAAAAAAACGTGTTGAACCGCGTTGGAGACTGTCTGAGAGGCGATGATGACTCACTGACACCGGCCCGCCGCCAGATATAAATAGAGGAGCAACGTCACGCCCCCACAGCTCCTATTGGTGGAATCGAAGGGATGTCCGTGCTCTGATTGGCTATTGGAGCGTCTTCGTGTCTGTCAATCAAACGCTTAAGCACAACTGTCATAATGTGGATAATATGGTTTATTATTGACAGTAATGAGATCCTGTATAAGGCTATTTATTTTTTTATTTTTCCTCCATTTTTTATTTATCATAAAAAATAATACATTATTTACAGTGTGTTTATTATTATTTTTATTTTTTATTTAAACAGGAGAGCACAATTAACATGGCTGGAGACGTAGAAAACATATAAAAATGTACAATAAAAATGAAGAATAAATTATAGAATCATAAAATAAAAACATTTATGAGTATTTGGCACAAGCCATTAACATTACCATCCAAGTCATTATCTATTTTTTCCTAATTTATTATTCTTCTCCTTGTTCCTCTTGTTATTATTAATATTAGATAGATCATGGGGGGTCAAACATACGGCCAGTGGGCCAGAACCGGCCCACATTAGGGTCCACTCCGGCCCACTAGATAACTTTACAAAGTATGAAAATTGCAGAACACTTAAGTCCAAATTTTCAACAAAACACACTGCTGTTCTTGCTTATTTTTGCTTGCCATTCTTAGTCAAGTCTTCAACGTGATTCAGATTTTAGGGACACATTTTATCAGTATCTCTTTCCAGGGTAACCCCAAACTGACAGTCCTGTCTATACACATTTTGTACATATTTGGGACGACTTATCTAATCTTTCTTAAGGCATCTCAAGGCCTGTTCATCTGTTTTGTGAATAGATGTTTTATTATAGAAAAGTAATAATATATATTATATATATTACATATTATTTATAGGTTATTCTGCAGTGGATTTTAATGGTCCGGCCCACATGAGATGAAATATGGCTGTATGTTGCCCTTCAACTAAAATGAGTTTGACCCCCCTGAGATAGATGGATACTTATTACCTACTTTATTGATCCTTCACAGGAAACTGCTTGGTTTACAGCAGCTACATCCACACTTAAGAAAGCAACACATAACATCACATAGAAACACATCTCTAACTATCCAATGGAAAAAACTTATTACAAAAAAAATCGTACTAATAAAACAAATATATGTGATATGTAAGTAATAAATTATAATAAGATACTCAGTGTGCAAAAGGTGCCAGTAAAAATGGACTGCAATATCTAAAACATATCTTTAAAAAACGCACACAGTCTAAAATAAAACCACAGACATTACTTCAGCACAGTCTGATGGCAGAGCATGTTAAGGTACAATTTTTTAATTTTTTAATTTGAACTGTATGTATGTTGCTGCCACACCATTTACAGGCTGATAGACAGGCTTTTTTCTACATTTGCACCTAACAATCATTATGTTGGCTACACACAATTAGGGATACTTTAATCTCCTCACACCATAGCATAATTTAAAGTGCCATCAATTGTGTTATTATCATACATACTACTAATAATAATATTAATATAACATAAATAAAGATTAAGACACATACAAAAAAAAAGGTAAATATCTTGCTTCCAGCTTCTTAAATGTGAGTTTTTTTCTGGTATCTTTGGGCTTTAGGAAACAGTGATCAGCACTTTTCACCATTTTCTGAAATGTTAGTCTATTTTTTAAACTATTGATTAATCAACAAAATAACCAACATATCATTTGATAATGAAAATAATCCTTTGTTAAAGTCTTAATCTTCTTTTTTTTTTTTTTACTTATTTCCCACATCAGGCATGCATTAAGTCTATGTATGCCTGATGTCTTACCCTGAGTTTAGTCTGTCAGGCAGAGTTTATCAATCAATCAAACTTTATTTATATAGCAGCTTTCAAGTTAAATTAGTTAAAAGTTCTTCACAGTTGATAATAAGACAGAATGAGTGACAACAAAAACTGAGACCAACACAGGAAACAATAAGAATGATAAAAATGTTTTTAAAAATGTAAATAAAGTAAAAATAATATAGGAGGAAATAATATAACAAATAATAAATAATAAATAATAAATAATAAATAAATAATAAATAATAAATAATAAATAATAAATAATAAATAATAAATAATAAATAATAAATAATAATGAAAAATAAATAATAATAAAAAATAAATAAATAAGAGAAAATATAATAATAAAAACAAACAATTAAATAAATAATAATAATAAATGAATAAACAAATGCATTATTAAATAAATGAAAAATAATAATAAAAAATAAATAAATAAATAAGAGAAAATAAAAGAACAAAAAATATAATTAAATAAATATAAAAGAATAGAAAATAAAATACATAAAAAATTAGTAAATAAATAAAGGAGAAAATATTTATTAAAAGTTAAGAGTTTAAAAAAAACTAGCTCAAAATAGATTTAAAAAGGAAAATGAAATAAAAGAGATAAAGTTTACACTCTGGATGAGTAGTACTTCCTTCAGCAAGCTCCTCCTGTCCAATGAGAGATAGTATTTAAGGAGGAGGGGTCTTGAACGCACCAGGAAGCAGAAACTTCCTGACAGTCTCAACTCAGGGATAAAAACTCCCAATATTTCATCAGCTGCAAAAAATCTCCTGTGTGTTGAAACGTCACTTGCAGAAAGTTGCCACGCAGACACACACAGCGGCATGATGTGGAAGTCTGTAAGCTGCACATGGTGGCTCTTTATAGTCTCTCAGCTCACTTTATGGTCTGTTTGGGTCACAGCACAAGAGCTGGACGAGGACGTGAAGATTGAAGTTTTGTTTAAACCCGAGCAATGCGAGCAGCAGAGCAAGAGAGGAGATCTGATGAATGTGCACTATGATGGGTTCCTCGCCAAAGATGGTACCCAGTTCTACTGCAGGTTGGTTGCATGAGAAGGAAAACTGCTTAAAACTTTAAAAAGAAGTATTTGCAAAGCCACTTTATATATGTTAAAAGTCTACATGCAATGGTCCCTTTTTTATAAATGCAGTGATTGATTGATTAAGACTTGGAGTTTAAGTGCAAAATGTGAAGCCCTTTATATGATTGCAGCTTAAAGATTAACATTTGAAAGTGTAGAAATACAAAAATCTATAATCTTTTAGGCCTATTTTTAACAGATTTAGCTGAATCTATGGAGTAAAATCATAGTTTCCATAGCTGCAAATCCCATTCATGTGAAGCCTGATTGATTGATTGATTGATTGATAGCATGCTGTGTCCTCTTTGTACTTTCTTAAAAATGTTTCAGTCGATCTGATAAAACTGGACACCCTCAGTGGTTCGTGCTGGGTGTGGGTCAAGTCATCAAAGGCCTCGACGTTGGGATGATGGATATGTGTGCAGGAGAGAAGAGGAAGATAACGGTCCCACCCACCCTGGCTTTTGGAGAAGCAGGCAAAGGTAATCACATGTAACAGACAGTGTTTTTTACCCACAGAGTTAATGTGGTTTTAAGGTTTTTATCAACTACACAATCATCTATACTTTAGTTTAAGATGATGAAACAGCTTTATAGATTTCATACAACCACTCTTGAGAGTCTGTAGCTGTAGTTTACACGTGACTGATAAAACTGCAGAAATACACAAAATTACATTATATCAGAAGGATCCTGCAACAAGTTGGTGTTGTACTTCCATAAAGTCGAGGGACTGATGTAAAGAAACACTTTTAAAATGCAGCAGAGGCCAAAATACCCTCATAGATTGGTTCAAACTCTAAATACACTGGGTCCTACATTCCCCATAATGCAATTCAATATAATTTATTACCATGCTGCTTTCATGGCGTATCATACTTATGAGATTTTGACTTGTGAACAGAGATCACATCAACCTTCAAGTCATAATTACGACTAGGAAACTTTTCTGAAAGCTCAGATATATCCGAGTCATCGCTTCATGAGTAAAGAGGGCTGTTTTAAGTTACCCAAAATGGAGATTAAACCCACATTTACTGGATATGGGGTTTATATTTTCAATGCACAAGATGGTGTTGTACTTATACAAAGTTAAGGGATTGATAAATAAAAATTGATGCAGCAGAGGCCAAAATATCCTGATGTTTAGTCCCTAGGTTTGGTCAAAGTCTAAAAACACAGGGTCCTACATTTCCCATAATGCAGTTTGATACAATTTATCGCTATTTAGCTTTCATAGCATATTATAGCATAATTATGACTTGTGAATAAAGGTCACATTAACCTTCTCACAAACTCACCAACTCACATTTTTCTGAAGGCTCCGATATATCTGACTTAAATCAATCGTTATTTATATAGTGCCAAATCACAGCACTTAATTTAAAGAGACCAAACATTCCCACAGGAGCAAGCACTTGGCGACAGTGACAAGAAAAAAACTCTCCTTTAACGGGAAGAAACCTCAGGTAGAACCAGGCTCTAGGTGGGCGACCATCTGCCTCGACCGGTTGGTGTTGAGAGAGAGTAAAGAGGGAGAAAGGAGAGATAAAGAGGAAAGGGAGAGAGGAAAGAGGGCTGCTTTACATCACCCAAAATACAGATTAAACCCACATTTACTGGATACAGTGATATATTTTCAATGCACAGTATTTTTAACCCTTAGTCGACTGCACTGAAACTGTCTTGCATTGACCTTAGCTGTAAACACACCTTTCACATCTCTATCATTCGACCCAAATGACATAAACATGTAATTAGACCCTCACTTCCTGGCAAACATCCACGTCTTTGAAACGCCACACCCTTAGTCTGTGTCAAGATAACACTATGACATCATCTGGGTTATTATTATTATTATTATTATTATTATTATTATTATTATTATTATTATTATTATTATTATTATTATATCTCAGATCTGCAAAAGTTTCTCCAGAAGCACAGAAGACATTAAACTGCAAATTGTTCTCATAGTTTGAGCGTTAAACTGACCTTTTAGTGTGGAAAAAAGACGTACCGGCCCTTTAAGAGCCCTTTTAATTTCTGCCTTTATGTCTCATTAAACTAATAAATCATACAAAATCAATTTAAAGGATGATTTTCATGATACATAAACTGTAAATCCATTAAAAAATGCAACCTGGAATCTGTTATTTAAATAAGAAAAGTAACACAGGTTGATTTTTATGTTTTTTTAGATAAATAAATGTATGTGGCAGTCACAGTATGTTGTGATTAATGAGTTATAAACAATAAATAACTTTTTATTCACTCTTTCAAACTGACCAGCTGTATTATATGATATTGTTTCTGAGTTGGAAAAGCTGCCTTCACGCTGTCTTGTCTTCTTTTTACAGCTCTTTAAACTGAAAGGGCATCACCTCCCCCCCTCGCAGTGTTTGCTACTCATCTCCTCATGGCATGTACACTGAAAGCATGCACAAAGGTTTTAAGGTCTCTACTTCCTGTCACTCTTTTCTCACATGCGTCGGAGCACTTGTATGGGTAACTAACATCTGATAAGTGTTTCATCTTTAACTGCTATCCTCTGCAAAGCTCTTCATGTTGGTTTGGGATGACCTGATGACGTTATAATCTAGTCTGTACTCTGATTTCTGTCTTTGTCTGTGGAGGAAATGGGTTTGCTGAGTTTGCATCTTGCCCCCTGCACCAGTTAATATACAGTCAGGCTAAATGCTGCTGAATGTAAACTCACTCTTGAACAGCTGCAAATGGAGCTGCTCTGTTCCTTCTTCTTTCTTCTCCAAATTAACAAAGATTAACATCTTTAATTGCATGTTGCTCCAGTTAGATTCTTCTCTTTTCTTGCTGAATTAATATGTTTTATCTCTGATTTGTGTTCTTGAACCCAAATCGCTGCTCAGAAAAGTTGCAAAGTTACCACTCCCGTTATTCTCATATTTATGCAGTTAGTAGTTGTTGGTACGGTGGCTCTGACGTGCAAAACACAACAACATTTTAGCATTAACAAATTAGAAAACATAATAACAAGTCAGTGTTTAAGAAACATAATATTTCAGAGAACACATTAACATTTTACAAAACACAACAGCGTTAAAGAAAATACAACAAAGCAGAAAACACAACATATTTTTCAGATGTGAAAATATGAAATTTTGTTTTGTTTTCTGATTTATTTATTTTTTATGTTTTCTAAAATATTGTGTGATGTATTTTGCATCTCAGGGCCTCCATATATATTGTTCATTTTATCATAGAGTCTAAAAATGTCACTGAACTATGAAGCTACAATCGTGCCATAAATACAAAGAAAAGCAGACAATGACTTTCACAACTTGTGAAACTGTATTTTGGAGTTTGCAATTGTGACTTCTGATCTGCAAGACTGCAAAAAAAAACAATGGCAACTGTAATTTCATGCTTGCAAAACTGTACTGTCCTTGCAAGTTGTAATTACTATTTTGCTTTTACAGTTCACCAAGTGCAAATCATGGTCTGCTTTTCTTTGTATTTATTCTACCTTCATACTGAACCACCAACCAATTAAACACAGTAAATAGTGTTTCTCTTGAAATGCAACAACTGTTTTCCTTCTTGAAATATTCCAGCCTATGAGATGGAGCAATATAAACACCAATAATTGTAAGTACTGATTATACTATTGTTAAAGTTACCACAAGGAACTTTTTTTTTTAGTGGTTATGAAAGTAAAGTTAGACTTGTAGTCGGCTTCCTGAGTGATTTTTAGAGAGAGAGAGAGAGAGAGAGAGAGAGAGAGAGAGAGAGAGAGAGAGAGAGAGAGAGAGAGAGAGAGAGAGAGAGAGAGAGAGAGAGAGAGAGAGAGAGAGAGAGAGAGAGAGAGAGAGAGAGAGAGAGAGAGAGAGAGAGAGAGAGAGAGAGAGAGAGAGAGAGAGAGAGACTTATTTTCTAATGGTTTCACAGCGTTTACTTTCTACAGAACAAATAAAAACCTCCACATAACCCTGCAGGAAGGTGCCACATTGCCAAATATTACTATTATTAATCTTATATATAAGATAACATCCTGCAAAAAGCTGTGATTTAAAATAATTAGTGTCTTTCTTTTTCATACTTCCAAAACAAATGCATTAAGCCAAGATCTTTAATACACAAGGTGGTCATGGGAAATGTACTCTTCATCCTAGAAGAACACTACCACTTTTGTCCACGGGGGGCGCTTAACTCAACACAAATTTAAAAAGTTCCTTGTAGTAACTTTAACCCATGTAGTCTATTTACATTTGAAATCTTGATATTCAGGTTTTTTTTAATGATACACTGAAACAGGTCCGGTGCCGCCGAACGCCACGGTGGTGTTTGAGGTGGAGCTGTTCTCCGTGTCCAGAGGACCTCGCAGCATGGAGGCCTTCGGGAACATGGACCTGAATAAAGACAAAAGTCTCACAAAGGAAGAGGTAACTATGAGTTAGAAGCATGAAAACAGGCTGAAGAACCATAGTGGGATTAATACGCAGGGCAAAAAATACACATTCATTTACATTTTACATTCATTTTCACATAAATCAAGCACAAAACTGCAACAATGAAGGTCTTTTTTTTTTTTTATTTTTTTTTTATTAAAGTGAGCAAAGGTTTGAGCACACTACATTTAACCTTTCAACATAGTTATCTTTCCTTTTAGAAATTAAATTACATGAATTTGGTCGACTTAAATTACTCAACCACAAACTTACATACAATCACAGAGGTATTATAAATATCCTCACCTACCCAATTATATATAAACACACTTTATACAAACCCCTAAACCCTCAGATACAGATACTCACACACACACAAAAACACACGTAGCTCACCAGTTAACAAAGCAGAACTGAAATTAAAGAAACAGTTTGACATGATGGGAAATTTATTTTTGCTTTCTCACCACTTGACGAGTGAGAAACCACACTTTTTATATGAGAGAGGTATCAATCTTCTCATCTTAACTCTTAATATTTATTTATGTCCCTTATCACATCAATAAATTATTTAAATAAGCACAAACCACCTGATACACAGTAAACCTTGTTATCCAACAGGTAAAAGCATATTTCTCCATCGCAGTGCGTCTTCATTTGAATTTTAAATTGGACAAGAAACAAACCCCCCCCCCCCTCTTTTTTGGGACCAAATTTCTAATCTAACAGCTTACCAAGAATTTAACTCGACCGTATCTGACCGACTCATAAAGACTGAAGGCCACACTTGTTTGTGTTATCTCATTATCTCACATCATAAACATTGATTGATGATTCCAAGAAAGTTAGTAGTTTAGGCTATAAATCGCTTTACGTTTAACTTATTAATGGCTTCTTCTTTTTACCACAGTAGATCTTTATGGCAGCGTAAAACCAAAACCAAGCACCATATTGATACTTGTAGAGGAGATTTGTGCTTAATCTGAAAATAAAAAATAAAGAAATAAAGTCAAAATCAAACAGCCACTGAGGCAGCAAAGGAATGAATTTTACACAAAGGAAATAACAGCGTTGTCAAGGCAAGCTTGAAGTTTTGTGCCATTTATTTTACCTTTTTTTTCCCCCCAAGTAAGCAGATAAAGAGCAACAGCTGCCTTCCTGTATAAACAGATTCATCTATAGTATGCTCAAACTGCCCAGTACCTTAAAACTAAAAGCAATAACCAGTACTCAAATTAACTAAAAATTATACTAATGTTATAATCAAACTAACAGCAACATGGACATTTTGCACGATATGAGAAGGATGCTGTTGTGACTGCTATATTGTTCCAGACTGTATGATATTGTGACGTATGCTGCAAAGGAAGAACATCTTTCTGTCCAAGAATAAGTGACAAACTCACCTACTAGAACAAACTGGCACAAGATAATCACGTCTGTCATCATAATCTTTCGACAATTGTCCTTGACTAAGCCTCAGACTCTTCTGTATTTGCTTATGACATTGTAATTGCAACCTGGTTATCTGAGATTCTTGGAAGTTTGATTTGAGTGTTATATACTGTATGTTATGTCCAGGCCAATGCTGTGCTGTGTCTACAAGAATAAGAAAACTAACAGCAACAAAGATTAATTGAATAAATGTTTAATTGTTGAATCTTACAAGAACAACAAATAGCTCCAAACAATACTAAAAAAACATGAGTTGAGGTATGAATAACGTTGTAATAATCTAAATATAAAGAATATTATTACTTTGTCTGGATTGTTGATAGTTGTTTCATTTATTTTCAGGTGAGACAATACTTAAAGCTGGAGTTTGAAAAAGATGGGAAGCCCCGCGACGAGCCTTTCTACGAGGAGATACTGAATGATATTTTCCACAAGAACGACGGCAACAAAGACGGACACATCAGCGCGAAGGAGTACAATATTTATGAGCATGATGAGCTTTAATGTGGTCGAGAGCGGCTCGTTTTTTGTTTGTTTTTTAGGTAGAAAATGGGAATAGGTAATAAATTTAAAGGGAAAATCCACCCTCAGATGTTTGTTTTTTTCACGTTGTAATGAAAGTTTAAGCTTTTGTTCTGCCTACTTTACTTCAGCATGTCTCATCACTTCCACTTCAGCGGGAGTTTCCTACTCTACTCTTCCCACAGTGTCCTCTTTGATGACCGTGGGAGTATAAAAGAAAATGCTTCGGCCTCCTCTGTGGTGGATGTTTTCAGTTTCACTTCAATGTGGGGTATCTAGAGAGAAATGTGGCATCTTAAAGAGGATGTATCATACACATTTCCAGGTCTATGTGGATATTTTAGAGCTGTTACGGAAATATCTTTGCATGATTTCCAGTTAAAAACTCCCTATTTATCTTATACTGGCCCTTTATGCAGCCTCTCACTTCAGCCTCTGTCTCTTAACAGGCCGTTTTAGCTCCTGTCTCTTTAAGACCCGCCTCCTAAATAAGCCTACTCTGCTCTGATTGGTTAAAACAGGGTTTCACTCTTTTTTCTCCTTCTTTACTCAACATGTCAGCTTCTTAAATGCACTTATGTGTTTTTTTTAACTTGAATCTGATCCGTAATATGACAGAAGACAACTTAAAAACAACTATTGTATCAACCGTAGCAACAATCTGACGTCATCACGAAGAGGAAGTAGAGATAACTTTACAAACGTAGTGTTCAGAGCAGACTTTCAGGGAGCATTTATACATATATTCACCTCAAGTTTTGAGTATTTGACAATCTTTAACATCTGATATCGTAAAAGTATAAAAAGTAAGTCTCCTTTAAAGGGGCTTGGCACCAGACCTAAATATTTTGTACTGCTCAGAAGGCTTTGGGCTACGAAAAGATAGTAAAAGTGATAAAAACACAGACATCAATCACCTACATGCCATCAGAAATACAGGGGAATTAGCTGCAGGGTGAGAGGCAGGTACAAGAAAGTGTTGAAAAGTTTCTGGGTGGATTTTTCCTTTAAAGATCTGACAGAAAATAACTTTTTCAAGTCCTAAAGACGACTTTCCAAAGCAGCACATGAGACTCTCATAGTAGTCTCAAGTATTAAACTTTGCAAGGAAGAACATCTTTTAACATCTGAGCAAGCATTTACTGTCATGCAAATACCACTAAATGTTAGTGTTTGACATGTTTTATTCCTCTTTTTTTATATATATGTATAGTTTTGGCTTTTTTTGCATCTCAGATACAGAAGTCGCAGCACACAGAGAACACACAGGACAGCTCCAAACTTTCCACCTTCCTGTGAAATAATTGCCCTTTTTTTCTGCAAAAAAAATCCCCTTTCCCAATTATCAGCTGCTTCACAGAGAGGCGACTGCAACATGTTTGTAAAATACTCCAATTAAAATGTGTTTAAAAATAAATGAAATGTGGCTTTAATGGAGAAGTTTGAATATAATTGATTAAAAAACTAAAAAACAAGCACATGTATGTATGTATGTATTGTTGTCAGACATGTTTACAGCTATTCATGATTGTCTTTGTATTTTTGTATTAAGTAACAGAATAAAAAGAAGCCATACTGTCTATTTCATGTCATTCAGCCTTTTCTTTTCTGTTTAGTTGCAGCCACTGATTCATTATTCATGGAGTTTTTTTTACCCAGAAAGAGAAAGAAAGTATGAGTAAGCTGAAGATAAGAGCGTGCGATTGAAGTTTAGCTGATAAGTTAAACAGTTTTAGTGTTGAGTGATTGATTTCCTGACCTGAAGTTGTCAATCACTGATTAAATGACTAACTAGTGTTCTTATTTCAGTGTTTACTCTCTACGTTCCTTAATAAATGTGTTTCGTTTTTTGTCATCATGGAAATTCACTCTCACTGTCTGCAGAGCTGCTTGTTCATAAACTGACCAGTAGAGGGCGCAGTTCAGCAGTAACAGAGGAGACATCTTTAATCTGCTGGACAGAGATTCGACAGAAAGGTTATCAGATAGTTTCAGTATCAAAGAGTGTATGATAGCATAAATATTATAATGAAACCTAACACAAAATCCCTTAAGTTAATACTTTGTTAAGTGCATACTGTTAATTTTTCAGACAGTGGCAGAAAGGTGTAATAATGTTTTTGTTCTTAATAGGTATAACAGACTTGTACTGCAGTCTATTGCTGCCACCATGACAGCATTTAAAAAAAAAAAGTTTTTGTTAACCGGAAACTATAAACTATTTATTTTTTTAAAACTTTTTCTAGCCAATGTAAGCTACAATATTGCCGTAGTATCTTTTTCTTGTTTTTAGCGATATGGAAGTTTCTTATTATAACAACTTATCAATGTATGTTATTTAAAGAAAAGTTGGTTTTAATGAGATTTGTTTGGTGAAATAATGAGAGAGCATTGTGATATAACAAGATAGAGTTGTATAATAAGAGACATTTTTTGTTATAACAGAATAATTAGTGTCTAGTAGCCTAATAACAAGAAATGTTTGTCATTATAACACGAAAATATGTAACGTGTTAAAGGTACATTTGTATTAGAGGATGCAGTAAAACCTTGTTTACATTTCCAGATTGGACTTGTGAATGAAAATAAATAAATAAAGTAAATACAAGTTTCCCTCTTAAAAAAGATCCACAGCCTCCCACTTTAATTCAGCAAATACAACGTGAATGGGTTGCTGTGTAAAATCAGTTTAAAGTGCATTCAGGCCATAAAGGAGCAACAATACTATAGAAAAACTGTCATAGGTTTAAAAAGAGTTATCACCCTAGATATTAATCAAATACTTGATCTATAAATCCAAATAAACATGTTCTTTTATGGAGAGGAAGGAAATAACACAACTTTTTGTGACATTTTGAAATGTCAAAGGCACAAATAACACAATAAATAATGTCTAAACTCCAATTAACTGCTTCAGTTTCAGGCTCATTGTCCTGACTTACTGGGGCTCTTGGATTTAACGGCCCCATTGTTAAACGTTATCAGTGACACCTGTGCTTTTCCTGATGTGACAAGACAAAAAAAGGCCAACTTACAGCCTGAAACACCTTTTTGTAGAAGTGTCACTGTGGAAAAAAGCTCCTAGATTCACTGATGTGGACGTTTACTGGACTCTCACCTCTTTATATCAGCCTATCAATGACAGCCAATTACTCTTATTCCACTGAGGTAGCTCTTTGAGATAGTTAACGAACATGTCAAATTGTGAAATCTGTTCTGTATTAAGTTCTGTAGAGGTGAGTAGTGAGCTTTTTTGTTTATGTTGGGACACATTAGGAAGTTTGGTTAGTGATTTGTCTTTTTGTTCGTCATTTCTTCTGAGTAGGGAAGTTCAGGACGGTTTAGTTTTAGTTCCTTTTAGTTTGTTATTTTTTTTTACTGTACTTCACTCTGAAGTCAAACTTAACCTTCCTGTCCTCCTGGGTCAAATCTGACTGTTTATAAAACATAAAGGTTTAAATTATCACCCAATCCTTTGTGTTTTAGCCAACTTCATTCTAACTTATTATCACAAGTTGTACACATATTTTTGGGAAATTATGGTCAATAGGCTTAATTTAAATTTAATTATAGCTCAATTTGACTTTAAAAAAAGAAGAAATTCAGAATTATTTTGACTAAATTTAAGATCAGAGGGAAATATGTTTGATGGATTATTACAGACTGATATATGTTAAAGTTTAGTCATGATACATCTGAGTCAACACACAACAGGAGGGTTAAATAAAACCTTTAAAGGGCTGAACCTCTTTGTTGCTGGTGGACCACGGGTTTCCCCCTCGGCTGTGGTGTAACAGTATTCAACAACCAGAGGAGCTGAGACTGTCAGTATCTGGGTCACATACCTGTAGTTTGTGATTTAAAAAGATTACAAGCATTTTAATTATTGTAACACAGCAGCGACTGCACTAAATCTCTCTTATTGACATTAAAAATTGTGGCTTAATTGTTCAAAAACTGAAATGTAGCAAAGAAAAAACTGAGATTTATTTGGTAGAAAAACACATTTATTAATAAATATCTGTGTAATATTCTTTTATACATTATTATCAAACATATACATAGTATATACTATTAATCTGGATGAATCTATGAGTGATTAACACTTTTTTCACTGTCTGTCAGTTGGGGATCTTCATCCTGATGGACGGTAACCTGATGGCTGCTGCCTTCACTTCCTCCATCATGTTCACACCCAGCGGAGCCCTGAAACACAACGTTTATATCAGCTGATGTTGATAAAAGTTTGATTTGGTGTCTTAATCGACTCTTAATTGAAATATCAGGTGTCGACTCACTTTGGCTCGTAGCTTACATCCACATCTGGAGGCAGGATCCCCTTCCCTTCTCTCAGACGCTCAACGCCGTTCCTGATTTAACACAAAAAAAAAAAATTAACAAACTTCACTGTGAGGAAAATCTGCCTCAAAGCTTTTTTACTGATCATTACTTCGAGATACCCACCATGCAATCATCACTCCATTATCAGTGCAGAATTTAGCAGGAGGACAGAGCAGCTGGAGGCCCGTCGTCTCGGTGATGATGGAGATGGCTTTACGGATGTACTGATTACTCGCAACTCCTCCAGACAGCACCTGGAAAAAGAATGAAAACTTCAGACTTAAAATTTATATCCACAATGTTCTCAAACAGGTCATAAATATATAGCTTCATGTTTAAAAAAGGCCTGATGTTTCTTCCTGTTAAAGGAGAGTTTGTCATAGCCGCTTCCTCTAAGTGCTGCTCATGTGGGAATGTTGTGTCTCTATAAATTAAGTTAAAGAGTTCAATCTAGACCTGCTCTATGTGAAAAGTGCCTTGTGATTTGGCGCTATATAAATAAAGACTGATTGTGATTGATTAAACAGTTGGAAATGCTGCATCTTTAGGGACTATTTTCAGTAGCGGATGAATCCACATTTGGTGCTTTCGTGAGTATTTCTGGCAGCAGCAAGCAAAGTGTGTGTGTGTGTGTGTGTGTGTGTGTGTGTATGTGTTTGTGTGTGTGTGTGTGTGAAAAATAAAAAGAGAAGCTACTGTATCTCACCAGGGTGGGACTGTGTGAAGGCAGCAGGCCGTTCTCCTTACAGAACAAGATGGCACGATGTGTTCGCTTTGCGAGATGAGCAGCGACACTGTGCTGCGTGGCGGCTGCGATGTCGTTCACACAAGACAACAGCGTTCCCTGCTCTATACCTGCAGAGGGAAGGAAGAAATGTTACAAGTTTTTATACATATTATCTCATTTATATAAACCACTGGTTCACAAACTGGTAACTACATTGGGGAGAAGCAGTTAAAGTCCATCTTCACTCAGTTTGTGAGTGTTTAATTTTCTGCTTGTTCCTAATTTTTTCCTTATGAAAGCTTTTGGAAATGTCTGATTTGTTCTATTTATTGTTTTTACACCTATTCTTGACTTTTTCAATGAGTGAGAAGGAGTAGATTTCATTTGAAGGATTTTTAAGGAAGTCATTGAACGTTTTGTGTGGAAAAACATGTCACACACTCACATTATTAGTGGAAGCAGGATATTTTTATATGTCTTTAAATATGTCTAGTGTGTGACAAATGTCTATTGTGGGAAAAAAAGCTCTATTCAACGTGAGTTTCTCTTCCATGGTCATGCATCTAACTATTAATCTAAATAAAGGTGAAGGCAGTGGGGTGAACCATGACTTGAATTGAGTAAATGTTCATCACACTGGATTCACAAATGAAAGGGTTAAGCTGCTTGTTGTGTTGTCCTCGTACCTTCCTCTGCCTCTTGTTTCTTTATCGTCATTGTGATGTTGTTCCGTAGTCCAGCGAAAGAGAAGCAGCAATCATACATTTGTCCCATAGGAGTCCTAAAAGGAAACCTCGCTCTGTCCCCGTCCTTTGCCAGAAGCTCTATCGCTCGTCCTCCGCTCAGCGTGGAGCACAGCGGGTGTTTGACGAGGGACAAACGTCTCGCCACCTGCAAATCCACACACACACATATAAATAACAAAAACAACAACATGTGTTTAGTTTATACTCACAAACTGAGCATCATGAACAGCAACAAATAGCTGAATTTACTTTATCCAGCGAGTCCCCCGGAGCTTCATCCAGGCTGTGACCCAGAAGCAGAAAGTCGTCGACCCCTCGAGCCACGGCGAGAAGCGAGTGACCTCCAGAAATGAGCAGGACGAGGAAGGGGAAGGCGACGGGCTGCAGCATCCTGACGGTGAGGGCGTGGGCCTCCATGTGGTGGATGGGGATGAAGGGCTTGTTGTGCGTCCTCACAAACTTCTGACTGAACTCGAGGCCGATGCCCAAGCTGAGGCCCAAGCCCGGCTTCACTGTGGTTGCCACGGCCGACAGCTGGCTCGGGAGAACGCCGCTCCGGTCCAAAGCCTCCTGGACGACGCGCTCTATGTGTTCCCTGTGGAGCTGCTGAGCCACCATGGGGATGATGCCTCCAGTCCTGCAGCAGAAAGAGGACGGAAACGTCAAAATACAAACCTAGACAGTAGAAATGACCTTAATTAAAGGAGAGGTTCACAATTATTTATGTGTCATAAAACAACAGTCAATCTTCAATCTTATTACTTAACTAAGGTTAGACTGTGGAGGATGTTGATCCTGTCTCAGCTGTCCCCCCCACACATAACCCTCTTTGCATTTGTTGGAAATACGTATAAAAATAAAATAACCTTAAAATATTCACTACAATTTCACATATTCTCTCAGTCTCTGTCAAATCATCTGCAATCACGGCCTTATTTAGAGTCACTCTCACACCTGCAACATCAAATCATATGAAAAACTTTATAGCTAATTCTTATCAAGTGGATAAGTCATTTAAAAGCTTCAGCAGTCTGAGTTAGTCATATCAAGTGATATCTGACACATTTACAGTATTTTTAGCATCAAATTCCCTCTTAATGTTTCCCTGTTGAGCTGTGGTGGAAATATAGTAACACATAGAGGGACTTTGGCACTAAAAACACTGTAATGTTAAAACATAAAAGACTTGATGTGACTCATTTAGACGGCTGAAGCTTCATATTAGCTTCAGATCGACTTTTAAATACATTATATTTGCACAGAGAGAGGAGTGTGGATTTTGTCCTCCATCTCTTACATTATAAGAACATTACGAAGGGATCTTCTAATGGTCAGTATGAACAGGATGAATGATTACAGCAAGAAAAACTGCTTTAATGTTAATTTAAGCTCCTGACTGTTGTTTTAATGACTCTAATGAATGAATATAAAAAAATCACACCCACCTCAGATGCACTAGTGTCTGACAGTGCAGAGACTCTCCCAGTATCGCTCCTGTCTCATCCAGCACAGCAGCTCCAGTGTCATCACAGCTGGTCTCGATGCCCAAAACCAGTCTGGAGCTGGAGGAGGCTTTTCCACATGAAGCAGAGCACCAACGTGTGTGTCTGAACTGTAGCAGCCTGTGCAGATTCCTTACTCTTGCAGGGAACATAGTTATGCACCTTAAGTTAAAGAACTTTGAGGTAAAATAGTCTTAATAAATCAGGGTGACCTCAGCTCCAGTTTCCATTAGATTTTAAACTCACAGAATACATAAAAAAGGAGACAAATATGAAAGCAGCATCATATGAGATTTCACACTAATAACCCAATAATTAACAGCATGGTGAGGCACTTAAAAGCTGCTTAAAGAAAGCATAAATGTACTCAAGTTTTTGTTCCCACCAGAGAGAGAGACACACTAAACCGGCGGTGTCACATGTAAATAACTCCGTGCTTCCTGACAAACGGTTAAGTATCAATATCCAGCTAAATTGCTAAAAGACACCTCCAGTAATAATTAAAAAATAGGTTCCACTTCATGTGTAATTTAACAAACTTATCAGCTTAGAAAATATTTTTTAAACAAGTTAAAAATTAAAGCATGGGTCCTCTTTTGGGGGACACTTTAGTCAGCTGCACAAGAGGAAGTAAACGCGGAGTCTAGCTGTTAGTCGGCGTGTTTTTTCTCACCGTACTCTTTTTTACATCATTTATATTATATTTATTTTAGTTTTTGATGTCTATAGAGGTAACGTACACATTTTTATACATTTAATAATCAGAGTTTGTTAGTTTTTTTGTTTCTATAACGTTGAAATTAGGTGTGCTGTCTTCACGGGGGTCTCAGAAGTGTCGTAATTCTGATTAACACTCACACTAGCGATGCGATAAATAACAAAAACAATAGTTGGAGTTGTCTTATAAATGCTTACATCCATTTCATTTTTAATATAAGATTCGGTGTAGTTAAACTAACATGATGCTGATGTATTTTATGGCATGGCATCATTAAATAAAACGGTTTCTTGAGTGATTTATAGAAAAAATCCACTTAAAAAAGCTGCTTAGTGGTTACTTTTCTTAAAGTAGATAACTATAGTCTTCCAAAGTTAAAGCAATAAGCAGGTCTTAATAATTGAATCAAGTTTTAAAAAATCACTTAAGATCATAGCATGTGAGTTCTCCTACACCCCTCAAATGCACCATAATGTCCATGTGTGAAATTCACCATTTCTGATTTTTCTGGCTCAAAAACTGCAAAGAAAAAGGAAACCAGGTCAAATTTAATATATGTCAGTTGACTTGTATTGGATCATATAATCTGTGTGAAGTTTAATCTGTGCTGTATGTAATGTATTGAAGGTGTAAAAGTGTGTGGAAATGGCTCAAAGGGAGCTAAATGTTGCTAATGCTATCAAACATACAGGGAAATGCCTCTGAGGACTGACAGGTTATATATGTTTTAAGTGTTTGCTCCTTATTCAGACACACTGTGCGCTTAAACTCAACTCTTAACACGTCTTGGTGATATTTCCAGTCAAATATCATAGTTATAGATGTCAGCATTAGTGGCTTTTTATCACTTTTAACAATAATTTCATGTTTCTGAAGGAGGCATGGATCACCCAGCTTCCATTTTGGAGGAGTTGAAGCAGTTTGTCGTAGGTGACGCCCCACCGACAGTGTATTACATCCCAGATTTCATAACAGAGGATGAGGAGACGTATCTTCTGCAGCAGGTGTACAGGTCTCCAAAGACTAAGTGGACTCAGCTGTCGGGCAGGAGGCTCCAAAACTGGGGAGGCTTACCGCACCCCAAAGGCATGCTGGCGGAGAAGATGCCTGACTGGCTCCAGAAGTACTGTGATAAAATCTCCTCTTTAGGTGCGTTCAGCGGGAAAACTGCCAATCATGTGTTGGTGAATGAGTATAAAGAAGGAGAGGGGATTATGCCACATGAGGACGGGCCTTTGTATCACCCTACTGTCACCACTATCAGCCTGGGCTCTCACACACTCCTGGACTTCTACACACCCATCAGCAGCCTGGATGATGATGATGGTGATGATGGTGATGATGTTGGTGGCAAGGATGCCCCGCTGACAGAGGAAGACCGCTACATCCTCTCCCTGCTGGTGAAGCCTCGTAGTCTCCTGATACTGCAGGATGAAATGTACCAACGCCTCCTTCACGGCATCCAAGGCTGCACCCAGGACACCCTGACGGAGAAGGTGGTGAACCTGGCCGCCGCCGGATGTCTGCCGGGGGAGACGCTGACCAGAGGAACCAGAGTGTCGCTGACCATTCGGCACGTGCCCAAAGTCATGAAGACAAAGCTTATCCTAGGACGGAGATGAAGAAAGACTACTGCCACAGGAGGTCTCACAGCACGTCTTAATTAATTGGATCCAGAGCTGCAACAATTAGTCGATTAATGAATTGGTTTCCAACTATTTTGATAATCGATTAATTGTTTGTTTGTTTTTTTAAGGCAAAAAGCCCCAATACTCTGCTTCTAGCTTCTTAAATGTTAATATTTTCTGATTTCTTTAGTCCTCTATGACATTAAACTGAATATCTTCACGCTGTGGACAAAATAAGACATTTAAAGACTTCACTTTGGGCTCCTTGGACATTTCACAGCCCAAATGACTAAACATTTCATGGAGAAAATAATCGCTTGATCGACAGTGTTGATCCCTCTACACTCTAAACCTCTGAATCTGGAGCGGCTACACATACATAAAAGACTGCAACAAGAATATCTCCTGAATAATTCCAGGTTGTGGACAAAACAAAACATTTAAATACGCCACCTCAGGCTCTGGGAAATAGTAATCGACATTTTCTCAACATTTTCTGCACAACGACTGAACAATTAATGGAGAAAATAATCGACTGATATCATTTGCAGCACTAATTGGGTCAATGTTGATCCTTCTGCACCTTTTGGACCTGTAGTAGCTACACATACATAAAATACTGTAACAAGAGATGTGTGTAAATCTGAATATATTTAAGGGATTAATAAAATATTCAGTATTACTTATTATATGATTACTTAATAATAACAGAGGAATGGTTCTTTATCTGATGCTGTAACCATCAAATGTTTGATGAATGACTGTAATCAATAATTTAAACTTTGTCTTAATTGCAGTCAGATTTTTGGTTGATTTATCAGCTTCTTGTTTCAGCACTAACAAATATAAACATATTATCAGCTGTACCTGGTGTATGCAGTGTTTACTTCATGGTTTTACCTAAAAAGAGCCTGGTTGAAATCTGTGTGCGTGCTGTTAGATAAGGAATAAGAAGCTTAAGTTTAAAAATACCAAAAGTGTGTTTGAGGTAATTTAGAAAGTGTTATTATTACAAAGATTGTCCACCAGGGAGCACTCACAGGTTTATTAATTTAACTGTAAAGTTTCAGCACATATGTTGGGGTCAACTCTTTAACAACCAAATTTAAGACATCTTTATCTAAATGTTTATATGAGAAGCTATTAGCGGCTGATGTATTTAAAGGTCAGTCATCCTGTTGCATTTTAATATAAATCACTTTGCACGGTTAATCTTATTTGTATCACAATTGTAATAAGAACAATGTAGTGTCTTTCAAAGAGGCTCAGCACTGAAGTTTATGGTGATTTCTACCATCAGAAACTGAAATTTAAAGCTGCAAAAATTAGTCAATTAATCAATTAGTCGATTGACAGAAAACAAATCGCTTTTTTGGTAATCGATTAATTGTTTTTAGCCATTTTTTAAGAAACAAAACTGTTAAGATTCTCTGGTCTCAGCTTCACAAATGAATATAACATCATACCAATTGATATCTACTTGCTTCTTTAGTCTTTACTGATAACAAACTGAATGTCTTTGGATTGTGAACTGTTGGTTGGGATAAATCAGGATGTTTGACTTCTCCTTGGGAAAAATTTTACCCATTTTCTGACACTTTAAAGACAAAATTAAAGACTAAAACAACTGCCATGAATTGATAAATGAAAATAATTGTTATTCACAGCCCTACTGTGGTTAACCAACTAAAGTGTCGGACTTAGTTCAACTGTTACAACTGGTTTGTTCATGTTTTGACTAACAAAAAATCAGCCTTGTCTGTTAAAGATCACAAAGTCACACCTGACAGCTGATATATGTTAAGGAAATACAAAAATATGCAAATAGCATCGCAGTAGAGCTGCAACAAAAGATTAATGTCATTATCGATTAATCTGTTGATTATTATCTTGATTAATTTACTAATTGTTTGAACTATAAAATATCCGAAAATGCTGCAAGGTGTCAATCACTGTTTCCTAAAGACCAAGATGCAACTCAAGATTTCTAAAAAACAATAAATCGATTCTCAAAATCTGTTGACTGACTAATCGATTAATTGACTGTTGATTGTTGCAGCTCTACATCTCAGGTCTTAAACTATTGTATTAGACACAACTTTAAATCTTTATCATCATATTCTCTTCTTTGTTTCACTTGGGTGTGAAATCGTATCTCACAGGAGGACGCAGAGACGATGGAGGAGCCTCAGACGAAGCGGTTTAAAGGTCCGGTGTGCGATGTCGACTCCTGGGTTGCCTATCCCGTACTATCAGATGAGCAGTCGCAAGATGTGGAGCTGATCGAGGCCTTCGCCGCACCTATCGTCAACAAGAAAGAGACTTCTCGGCTGGTCCGGGAGCTGAACAGCCGTTACCCCTTAAATGGCCTCCAGCACATCAAGAGGGTCCGAGCCTGCAAGGGGAAGAGCAGCTCTCACCCTCTGGAGCTCCTGCTGTGCCTCGTCAGTGAAGCTCCACACATGAAGGAGGTCAGCATGGAGTCTCTGCTGCCTTCAAATGAAGTTAAACACGACGGATTAGGTGAGCCTTTTCTGGTAAAGGTCCCTGCTCGCCCACCTTTGACCCGACCCCAGTTTGAGCTGGCGAGCAAACACTGGCCCACGTCCTTTCACGAGGACAAACAGGTGACCGTGGCCCTCAGAGGAGACCTGTTCAGCTCCCCTCAGAAAGAAAGGATGCAGGTGTACATGATGTCTGCTTTGACTGCCGCCAAACAGGGTAAGGGGTTAGGGATGGAGGCGGTGGGTGCAGTGGTGGTCGACCCGGTGATGGAGAGGATCATCGCGGTGGGCCATGACTGCCGAGGCGATCACCCGCTTCATCACGCTGTCATGGTCTGCATCGACCTGGTGGCTCGGAGTCAGGGTGGTGGGTCTTATAGCTTTGATAAATACCCTGCTTGTCAATACACACCCCCCACCTCAATCTCTACACCAGCCTCAGATACCTCCCAAAACACGCCTAATGTAGAAACAGGCACTCAGCCGTACATATGCACAGGATACGACCTTTATGTGACCCGGGAACCTTGTGTCATGTGCGCCATGGCGTTGGTCCACTCCCGGATCGGTCGCGTCTTCTACGGGAGCGCCTTTACTGACGGGGCGTTAGGGACCAAATATAAAATCCACTCACAGAAAGACTTGAACCATCGCTTTGAGGTTTATAAAGGAGTGTTGGGGAAACAGTGTGAGGACCTCAACGGGCTGGATAAAAGTTTAGAGGGGAAGTAGGAAATAAGGACTTGAGTTTGACAAATCTGAGATCTGATTATCATGTTTTACATAAGCATTTTTCTTTTAAATAAAGTTTTTAATTTCGTGGTGATTGCTGCAAAAAGGAGCCTGTGTGTAGTTTAAACATTCCTGTCATGGTGCTGAACTTCCACTAGGTGGCAGTGTTCCCATTAGCTAAAAAAAAAAAAGGCATTGACTCTGAAACACGAGGTACAAAATTAGCATAATAAAAAAGAGCATCATTTAGTGGAGGATAATAAAAGCTGCTGCAAAGGCTCTCAAGGTCATAAATCTGATGCAAATGAGCCAATTAAACTGAAAAGCCACTCATTCACACTCAGCTGCAGATTGTGTTATAGCTGCTGATTTGTTTTTGTTAAGGTCTACATTTACAACTGTTTCTACCTACTGAGGAAAATAAACTAATCATTATTTAGTCACATTAATCTCCAGGTGATATTAAACACACACAGAGGAAAACTATTGAGCTGTTTGTAGGTTTTTGTAAGGTTTGACATATCAAGATTTCAGAGGTTGCTTTCATGTTTGCAGCTGATGCATCTCTGCAACGGACTTCCATCAACTCTAACAGGATGTTAAAGTTTCTGTTCTAATTGTAGACATATTACAGGAAATATTTAGCATTTTTCTGATTGCCCTCAAGCTGGTTCATCTCATTCTTGCAGATTGTTTTAATACGTCAACATTTTTACCTCTTACTGTAGATGAGCTTAACACCCAGGTCAGGTGGGTTGTAATACCTTTTCTGGTAGGCCTAAGTCTGGATTTGCATGTTTTAATTTATGAGGTCAAATGTTTGGTTTCCACCACAGTAAATCGCTCTATAATCCATCAAGTTTAGGGAAACAGGTTACATCACATAAATTGTCCTAAAATTACTTGATTTTTCCTTCAGTGGAAAGTACCTGAAAAGTCTCATTATAATTGGAAACCACACAATGCACAACCATGACAAAATAAACACTTTGAGGGCACAAACAATTTAATAAGATTAAGAACAAGAAATATCAAGAGTACTATGAGCAATGGCGAAACAAAGCAGGACTAGCTGCCGCGATGATAGCAAAAAAGTCTAAATAATCTAAAGACAGCAACTACATGAATCTAAATTCATCACAGAGACGCTGCAGACCTCCCTCAGTAAACACTTAACCTGACAACAATAATTTGTCTCATTCCTACATACATGACATTTTCTTTAACACAGAACACTTTCAACAACAAAAAAAACTGTACAATGAAAAAAAGTCTGCCCTGTTTTGATTGAGTCGAGAAATGATTCACATACCGAGGAAATAACGCAAATAAAGAGTATGATTCCTCACTCAAGCATGAATAAGTTTGACACCCATTACAAAATGAGAGTGTACCAATAAACAACGAGCCACAGGCTCCTACCCTTAGGAAGTAAACATCTTTGAAAAATACATTTGGGACATCTTTGTGGCTAGAAACAGACTCATATTCACAATTTGTGTCACCATGTGAAGTGAGGGCAACTAAAGGAAAAACAAACTCAACCAAAAGCCTTGCTGAGACCTGGGCCAGCCCGGGTCTCTGCAGGCCAAAAATACATCATTAAATATTCACATAAGTTAGTAATGCATATGGCATCCTGTCATCTACAAACCTACCTCTTGCTTTTCTTTTTTTTCTTCTTTTTAAACATTTTATCTTAAACCAGATACATCTAAACGACGACAGTGACGTTTACACAAATTGTTCGACTTAGTATACACATCTGCATAACAGACTACACAGGGATTAACTTCTGTTGCTACGAGGCACCGCATTTTACAATAACTTAATACTTGTTGATACCGAAAATCCTCACTCCGTGTAGTTGTGGTAGTTTGGGGATCAGCACGCTCAGAAGCGAGGCAGTGTTTATGAAGAAGTGTGCTGTGTCGTATTTTGTGTAGAAACTTGCCAGGAAGTATCTGTGGAGCAAAAGAGACAATTAAATATGGTTATTAAATAGTAACACAAGGGTTTGTTCCATGACATTTAACACCAATGTTATGATCAACTTCTTAGTGTTGAAGTTCGTCAGTGTCTTGATAAAACTATAAAATGTTACTTGAGCTTTCAAACTTTTGCATTAATACTTAAAACGATCTAGTGCAGAACCAAACAAACAATAAATTGATCTACTTCAAAAGCCTGATATATCTTATTCCTCTGTGCTGTAGACCTCTGCCGTCGTCCAAAAAACTATTAAAAACACATTAGTGAGCAACACCGCTGCAGTGGGAGACATGTTCCAAGATTATGGTAACAGTAGTTTGTTTAGAAATGGCTTTAAAGACGAATAACAGCGATCGTGTCTTCAGTTTCCAGAGAGTAGTTCTGTGTAGGATCACGTCACCTCGATATCTAAACATAGATTTGATGATACAAATACAGGACACCGCAAACTGCTACAAACATTTACTTTAATTGGGATAAAATATGTAAAAACTGGATATTTCAGCTATGACACATCTGTTAGCTGTTTACAGCTATGAAACCAGCGTTTCCAAACAACTACTTCACTTCGCTGCCTCTCGCAACTCTTCATCCCTCTTATTTCACCTCTCTCAAGAGAAACAGGGTAGAGGTTTCTGGCACAACTTCACATACTTCAAAAGGTGCATGGAGAAGGGGAAAAAAGTCCAGAATAGTCAAAGCTCCAGCAACACTTGTGGTATAGAACAACTTTATTAATAGACCAACATGTTGCGGCTTTCGGGCTTCATCAGGGTCATCATAAAACACAATAGTAGTTGTTCTATAGTTAGTGTAGTCGTTCTATACCAGTGTTTTTTGAGTGCTGCTCATGAGGGAATGTTGAGTCTCTTTGAACTAGATTAAAGAGTACAGTCTAGACCTGCTCTATAGGAAAAGTGCCTTGAGATGACTTTTGTTGTCACTGTAATGTTCGTTCATTCATTTTCCATACCACTTATCCTCTAGAGCAGGAATGTCAAACTTATTCCACAAAGGGCCGTGTGGCTGCAGGTTTTCATTCCAACCAAGCAGGAGCACACCAGGCTCGAGTCATTAAACCAGCTGAACGCACTCTTCAGACAGTTGATAGGTGCACGTGTGCGCTCTTGATTGGTTGGAACAAAAACCTGCGGCCACACGGCCCTGTGTGGAATGAGTTTGACATGCCTGCTCTAGAGGGTCGCAAAAGAGCTGGAGCCAATCTCAGCTGTCATTGGGCGAGGGAGGCAGGCGGGGTAAACCTTGGACAGGTCGTCAGTCATTCACAGGGCTAACATATATAGTAGACAAACAACCATTAACACCTACAGGCCATTTACAGTCACCAATTAACCTAAGTTGCATGTCTGTGGGAAGAAGCAAGAGTTCCCAGAAAGAACCCACGCAGGCACGAGGAGAACAAACTCCAGACAGAAAGGCTCCAGTCAGCCGGTGGATTCGAACCCAGAACCCTCTTACTGTGAAGGGACAGTGCTAACCACTGAACCACCATGTTGCAACACTAGATATGAACACTAAGGTATTTACATCAACAGCCAACTTGCCTCCTGCGATATGTAATACAGCGTTCCTGCACATACTCAGTGGCCTTACAAAGAACTACTCTCTGGAGACTGAAAACATGATCGCTGTATTTGAAGCCTTTTGAAGAACATGTGACCCAGTGCAGCTGTGTGGCTCAATGATGTGTTTTTAATAGTTTTTGGACAACAACAGAACAGTCACACTACTTGTAAGTAGATCAATTCATTGCTGGTTTCGGATCTGCACATGAGATTTACTGATGCTATAAAATCAGTTTAAAGTCAGAATCAAAGGATATCTCATACATACAGGATGATAGGTGAAATGGTGAAGAACTTTCTCGATGAAGTGAACTGAACTCCGTAGTCGAGCTGTTCCCAGTGTGTTAGAAGTCTGGCTTTTCCTTGGTCGGGGGTCTCGAATGGTGTTCCTTTCACCGCATGCATAAAGACATACATTCCCTGTAGAGACAAAAGGACAGTCAGTAATACAGCGAATACAGCGTGTAAAGGAGAAGATGACTGGTGAAATTTAATGGCTTGTTTCCATCTTTCTCTCTCTCAACCCCGACCGGTCAAGGCAGATGGTCGCCCACCAAGAGTCCGGCTCTGATTGAAGTTTCTTCCCACGTCGCAAGTGCTTGCTCATGTGGGAATGTTGGGTCTCTTTAAACTAAATTAAAGAGTACAGTCTAGATCTGCTCTATGTGAAAAGTGCTTTGAGATGACTTTAGCTGTGATTTGGCTCTATATAAATAAAGATTGATCTTTTTCTCTGTTATAGCTGCGTAAGATAAACACTTTTTAGTTTAACGTTCTTTTAAAGTTAAAGCACTTTTACTATTGGCTATAATTGTGGTTGTTTAAATATAACTGGCTTCAATTCATTTGACTTTGAGGTCAATAAAAACACTGCAGGTTTTGAATAATGTTCGAAATGTGGAAACTAAAATGTAAAGGTTGTGGCTGCAGTTCAAAGTTCATGTTCACTCTCCTCTTGACTGATACACCAGTGGGATTAAAAACCTGTTTGCTGCTGAGTTTGGTGTATTCAAGTATTTAAGGAAGCGTCTCCTAATTGGTGCTTGTGTTTCGTGGGACCACAATAAACACACATTCAAGAGCCAGAAAACAGGCAGTAATGCAGCAAATACAGTGTGTAGAAGAGAAGAAGACTGGCTTAGTTTCCATCTTTTTCTTTCAGTTATAACTGCTTAAGATAAAAACCTTTTTTTTAGTTTAATGTTTCTTTTACTTTTGGCTATTATCAAGGTTGATTAAATATGCCTGGCCTTCATTTATTGCAATTCATTTGACTTTGAGGTCAATAAAAACACTGCAGGTTTTGAATAATGGTCAAAATGTGGGAACTAAAATGTTTAACAAAGGTTTTTACGTAAAATATGTAAAGTTTGTGGCTGTAGTGCAAAGTCAATGTTTACTTTCCCTTTGACTGATAAACAATAGGTTTAAAAACCATCAACTGTTGCAGGAATTTGGTGGATTTAAGTTTTAAAGGAAGCGTCTCCTAATTGGTGCTTATGTTGCGTGGGACCACAATAAACACACATTCAAGAGCCAGAAAACAGGCAGTAATGCACGTATACAGTGTGTAAAAGAGAAGAAGACTGGCTTAGTTTCCATCTTTCTCTTTCAGTTATAACTATGAGATAAATTACTTTTTCCTTTGACCATAATCGTGGTTGTTTAAATGTACCTGGCTTTAATTTTTTTGCAATTAATTAGACTTTGAGGTCAATAAAGAATAGTTCAGGTTTAAATAATGTTCAAAATGTGGAAACTGAAATATAAAAAAAAGGTGAAAATGTGTAAAGTTTGTGGCTGTAGAGTCCATGTTTACTTTCCTTTTCGATTGAAACCAGCGGGAATAAAAAAACACCAACTGTTGCAGGAGTATTTAAGTATTTAAGGAAGCATCTCCTAACTGGTGCTTGTGTTGCGTGGGACCACAATAAACACACATTCAAGAACCAGAAAACAAGGATGGGATGATGCAGATTTATTGCCAGATTAGCTATCTTGGGAATGTCGCTCATTTCAAACTATGTCCAAACACAGGAATTCAGCTCTAAGTGGAAAACGTGCATTACAGAAGGAAAAGTAATTCAACTTAAAAAATGGTGGCATGCAGCCAAGCCATAATCAGCACACTGCTGTTGTATTGTGTGGAAAACAATAGGCTATAGTTGACCTTAGCCATTACTGTTAATAGCCCTCCGTTATTGGCTGTGAAACACACAATCCTCGCACACTGGGGCTTCGAGCTCGCACTACTTGATGATGTCACACAAAATCGACTTTGTTTCTTTTTATTTGAGGCCGGCCACGTAACAATGAAAGGTCAGTTTTGTCTGCAGACATTATGTGGAGTGGAGGGGAAAATCATCAAAATAGGTCATGAGGCAGGCAGGCTGCAACAAGGACAGAGACAACCCCTCCTTCACCCCCCGAAATAGAGCATATCTTAACAAGCACAGGCTCGGCAGACACCCGGATCGTCGGCCGAGCGCGCGTGCAAGATCCAGCTGGTCTGTGAGGCTCTGACAGACTTTGTGGTATTCGAGATGTTATAATAAAACTATTGTTTTGTTATGGAGAGGGAAAGAAAAGAAAAGAAAAGAAAAGAAAAAAAGATGGTGTGACTTACGAAATTGTGTATGACATTAGTGAGAGTCCACACCACCGGCACGCTGAAGAAGGGTATGCTGAGCAGCACGATGTGAAGTATCCCGACGCCGAGCGCGTAGGTCAGCCAGATCCCCCGACTGTTCATGACCCGAGTGTTTGGGTTCACCTCACTGTGTGCCACACCCACGTTCATACTGGTCTGTGGACGACAAAAAATATAATTATATCACTTTTTGTTAAACATCAATACGACTTTCTTTTCTTACCCTTTGCTTTGTATTATTTAGACTCTCACATCTTTGATCTGATGATGATCATATAAATGTTTCAGTTGAAGGGTAAAGAAGTTTAATATACAGATTATAGTTTATAAGAAGTTTATAGTTTGTAAGAAAATTATTTTTAAAAACCTTCAGAAAGTCTCCAGCGTTGGACATTCAGCTCACCAGGAGGGGTTTAATGTCTATTTTACTTTCCAAAAAGCACTTGCAGATTGTACTTTCACTGTGATAATAACCATTTGTGGCCTCTTTAAAGTGTTTCAATGACTTCCAGTGTCAGATGAATGGTTGTAAGATAGGCTGCAATGATTACTTTCATTATTAATTAACCTGCTGTTTCCTTTCTCACTTAGGTTTGTCTGTAAAATGTGACAAAAAAAAAACAAAAAAATGTTTGTTATAATTCCCCAGAATCCCAAATATATTCAGTTTACCATCATGTATGGCAAAGAAAAGCATTAAATCATCACATCTAAGAAGCTAAAAGCAGCTATTTTTAGCATATTTGCTTAAGGGAGAGCAATAGAAGGAGGACAAGCTTTATTTAGATAAGGTTTAATACAAATATTTGAGTTATATGTATTTATGTACTCAAATGTCTTGCAAACCTTGAAACCTAAAATAAATAAATAAATAAAATTAAAAGCGAATAAAGACTAAAATTAGTATTCAATTATCAAAGTAGTAGTTGCTGACTTATTTTCTGTCAATCAGCTAATCAATTAGTTGACAAATCGTTGCAGCTCTGCCTGTAAATAAATATTTTAGTAGGTATGTGATGTAAGACTGTGAGGATTATTCCTTTTATAGCATGTAAAGCAAATACAAGGTGTGTTAAAGTATGAAATATCACCTTTAACTCAATAAAAACTTGATTTATTCTGCAAGATCTGAATCCTGCAATCCTGAAACAGTTTTATGAGGATTTAGGATGTCAAATATGCTCTTTAAATATGACTCAAAAAAAGTGTGCAATCATGCATTTGATATGATATAAGATTACATAAACATGATGCCAAAGTTTCTACCAAAAGTGCCACTATAGCACTTTGTCCTGTCCTGCTAGACCGAACGTGATAACTGCAACATACCTTGTGTAACTCTTGCTGAACTTTGCCCTCTGGCTCACTTTCAGCTGCCAGACTGGATTTAATAAATTGAACAGGTCACAGACATTATAAAAAAAAAGATCCAAAGATGAATGACAGAGCAGACCTACAAAACGAAAGCAGTCTTTTTTCACCATTTCATCAGCCGGATTATATTTTAAAATAGGTTAATTTGGGGGAATAGAAAGCTGCTTTTAGCTCCTCAATCTGATTATTTAAATGCTTTTCTTTGTCATACATGATAGTAATGTGAATATCAGGCATTTGCACTACTTTCTCACCTTTTAAAAGACTAAATTAACACAGAAAACACACCTAACCTGCAGATTGAATGATAATAAAATGTGACAGCTAGCTGCAGCTCTGTTGACAACCATTGAAAATCATTGCAACACCTTTAAAAAAAAGAATAAGGCTACAAACTGATAGATACAATAAAGATGTAACAGGAAATAACACCTTTCAGTTATAACATCTGGCCCAAATGTACACTCACTCATACAATGAAAGAAGCAGATGTTTCCTTATTGCACAGCTGTGAATATGATGAGTATAAATAACTTAGACACACTGAAAAAAACAAGATTTGACCACAGCTGTACACAAATATAACATGTTTTTTAGGTGCACAAATCCCACTTTCACTGGCTTAGTCTATTTGCTGATTAATTTCATATAGCTACTTGCAAGCTGCACCACTTTAAACATGCATTTACACTCATAATAATTATACTCTTCTTGATGATGCAACATAAACCGGATTATCTAGCTAATCTTTAAATGTCTTGGGTTTGTCTTATTAAAAAACTCTCTGTGTAAACATGAGAGGTTGTTCTCGTTTCCAGTGCATAGCCCGAACCGAGCCCGAAACCCCCTTTTTTTAAAAGTTATCCGGCGTCACAAATAAAGAGGTGTTAAGTGATGTTTTGCGCTTATTAAAAGTTGGACATTGTAAACTATAAAGACACACACACACATGCATAAACCCCTGAGGTGGAAACTTACAGGTGGCAGCGAGCAGTGGAGGTATTTTGTAGAAGAGCAAACCTGCTACAGAGAGAAATGGTTTATCTCTGACCGTGTAGCTGTGTGCAGCTCACAGGCAGAGACCTGAGCGGAAGGAGGCAGTAAAAAGTTTTTATGCCCCAAATCTTGACTTCTAAGGCACTTATAAAAACTAAGTAGGGGAGTAAAGGGTTGGTTGGTACTCACACTGTTTTTAATTTACTTAGAATTTCTCATAAACCTGTATACCGAATAGATTCCCTTTTAATGTGTAATGAAAGCCTATGAAAGTGTCAGGTAGGAGAGATGTGAGAAAATAGTAAAAATCCCATATATCTTCAGTTAACCATCATGCATGGCAAAGAAAAGCATTAAATCATCACATTTAAGAAGATAAAAGCAGCTATTTTTGGCATACTTGCCTAAGGGAGAGCAATAGAAGGAGGACAAGCTTTATTTAGATAAGGCTTAATGCAAATATTTGAGTTATACAATATGTATTTATGTAAATGTGATTTGTGTACTCAAATGTCTTGAAAACCTGGAAACCTAAAATAAATAAATACAATTTAAAAAAAGACTAAAATTAGTATTCAATTATCAAAGTAGAAGTTGCTGACAAATTTTCTGTCAATCAGCTTATTAATTAGTTGACTAATCATTGCAGCTCTGCCTTTATTATTATTATTCATTTTGTAGCATGTAAAGAAAAGGAAGTGTCATGTAGGAATAGAGCGTCTTACTCTCCTTCAGCTGATTCTGTGCAAAAGATGTGAACCGTCAAATATGTCTTGTACACTTGTGACAACCGTCCCCATCGTGGGATTGGTTGTCCCTGTGTTATTTCAATGGAGAAAAATAAAAAATGTAGACTGTCTTAAAGAAATATTTAAAATGATTGGTTTCATTGAAATACACCAACTGAACACATTTCCTGCACCAAGAGAACATAAACAGGAAAAAAACCATTCCTATAAGTGCATTTCTTGTCCTTATATAACAATATTGTGCATTTTCATCTCTCGGGTTGCTCTGAGCTTCAAATCTGGAGGAGTTTGGCTCTTGTTTGTCTTCCTGATAAAGTTCCTGCTCATTTTTCTATCTTAAAAGAAAGAAAGGATTATTTATATCGCACTATATATGCCAACATGTGACAACCCACCCCAAAGAGAAAGTGACAAACTTCCCCAACTGGGATTTTTTGCTACCAGCAAAGCGTAGCTAAGAAAAAACCTACCTAAGTATCGCTCTCTCTTCATACTTTTTAATGGTAATGATTGTTTTATTATAAACTCATTGTGTAAACGCCTAGAAGATAAACACTGAAGAGTTGGATATTTACATTTTCACATGAAACACACTAAACATCCTCTCACCTCAGTGTCAAATGGTTTACTCCAGAAATTATCTCTGAAGTAACATCTCACCTAAATACTGAAACTTTCAGTGCCAACACTTTTTAATAATGCCCTCTAGAGACATCAGAGATCTAATGAATGTGACAACCAACCAACCAAAATCTATTTAACCCATACCTTTTGGGCAATCTTTACCACTTGTATGAGGTATGTAATGCACAAAAAGACCATCATATTGCACTATATGGTTGCTAGATACCCATATTAGTAGTGTATAACCAACAAAGAAAAACACAAATCACTGCTGACATAAGAGATCAAACAGAATAAGTCTCTAACATGTTTTTTAAAGAAGATTTTGAACAAATAAGGTCTTTAAAACATAAAAATGTAGGGTCAATGAGAAAAAAAGTCCATGTTTTTTGTTGTCATGGCCTCAAAGAGGTAGGAAAAGCAAAGAAATGATTTTTTAAATACTGCTTTCTTGGTGTGACCTACAAAGGGTTAAGTTGATGTGGATCTTCAAATATGTCTCATATACTTGTGACAGCCGTCCCCATCATGGGGTTGGTAGTCAGTCACACGCTATGGGGTTGTTTGTTCCTGTGTTATTTTAATGGAGGAAAAAAAAAGAAGATGTAAGCAATCTTAGAAATGACTTTAAAATGTTTAGTTTCATTTAAATACAACAGCCTAACACACTTCCTGCACCAAGAGAATAAAAACAGGAGAAATCTTTCCTATAAGTGTATTTTAAAATATCCTTATATAACAATATTGTGCATTTTCACCTCTTTTACTGCACTGAGCATCACATCTGGAGGAGTCTGGTCCTTGTTTGTCTTCCTGACAATATTACTGCTCATTTTGCTCTCTAAAAAGAAAAGAAAAGACTAAATATATCACACCATGTATATGTCAACATGTGACAACCAACCCCAACTACATATTACTTACGTATGAGCTTGTTGTATTTCAAGTTTTACAGTAAAAGTACATAAGTATTATGAGTGATGTAGTTAAAGTATTACAGTAAAAGTACATAAGTATTATAAGTGATGTAGTTAAAGTATTGCAGTATTTAATACTAATGTAGTTATAATATTATAGTATTTAATACTTCTTATGTGTATTTCTAATTAAACTTCACGTTGAACCTGCGAGCTCAAACTCAGGGAATTCGTATCCATGGTTACCTCTGAACCCCCCCACGTGTCCCCTCCTGACCAATCAGCGTTCAGCAGAGGGGGGCGGGAATCCGCTGGTTTCCGGCGTGTGGCTCGTGTGTGTTGTTTATGAACGACTGAGCTGCAGGTTAATGGTGCTTGTTTAGGTCAGTATTTAACTATTTATCTTGTTATTGACGTTAATAATCAGTGCAGTAAGAGCTCGTAACCCTTCATGTAAGTGTGCACGATGCTGTGTGTTCATGTGTAACTTAATTAGTGTTAAAACGAGCAGCAGAGCAGGTAGCTAATGTTACTTTGAGCTCTAACGTGGTGTATTAGGAGCTTTATTACAGTATTTATTAGGATCTGTAACGTTTAATCGACTAGTAACTAACAACTAAATTAAGTGCCATCCATTTTTATAAACCAATAATCATTTTTACGTTAATTTTTAAGAAATAAAAAAGTCCAAATTCTGTAGTTCCAGCTTCTAAAATGTGTTTCTTTATTCCCGTGACAGTAAATTGAACAATTAATCGACTAGTTACCAATTATTAAATTAATCACCAACTATTTTAATCGTTCTATAATCATTTTTGAGTAATGTCTTGAGGATAAAATGTCCAATTTCTCTGATTCCAGCTTCTTAAATGTGAATATTTTCTTGTTTTTTTTTGTCTTCTTACAGTAAACTGAATTTTTGTTCATTATTTTCTGACATTTTATAGACCAAACAACTGATTAATCGGGAAGATAATGAAGCCTGGAAGCTCTTATTTGTAAAGTCTGCCTATTTATAATAATAATAATAATCCTTTTCATCTTGAACTTTGGATTTAAGATGTTTAATCAATTAATTGGATTAATTATCAACTATGAAATTAATCTGCAATTATTTTGATAATCGTTTAATCAATTTGGAGCAATTTTATGCGGAAAAAATCATCCAAATTCTCTGATTCTAGGGTCTTAAATGTGAATATTTTATTGTGTCTTTAGTCATCTGTGATAATTAAGTGAATATCTTTAGGTTGTGGACTATTGGTCAGGATAAAACAAGACATTTTATTGCAGCTGCAACGATTAATTGATTGAGTCGGCATCTACTATGATAATTTATTAATCATTTGGAGCCATTTGTGTAAGAATAAAGTAAAAAATTATCTTCTTAAAGCTTCTTAAATCTTTTGAAGCTTATTCACCATTTCCTGACTTCTTAAAGATCAAACGACTAATCGATTAATCAAGAAACTAATCCACAAATTAATAGATGATGAAAAGAATTGGCAGCGGCAGCCCAAGCATTTATAGTATTGACAGTAGTAAATCAGTACTTTATGCAAATGTTTTTTACAGTAAGCGGTAAAGCGACACTCGCAGGAAATGTCCCTCAATGTGTCGACTATTTCAGATTTTTATCAGAGTATTTATAGCACAACTGACACATGTGTATGTGGTTGATTTCCTGTCGGCAGAGTCAGGTTTATAGGTTTCAGCATTTCCTTTGTGTTTGTGTGAGATAAGTTTGGTTAACAGATAAACAGCTACAAGAGTGCAGATCTTCGCCAGCTGTGTCTAGAGGAATGTATAGCCTCAGTTTTCTTTAAATTGCACAGAGTAGTTTAATGGTATTATATCTGAGTGTCCTCCAAGGTTCGCAGATAAGTCTAAACTTCTCAATTTAATCATTGTTATTTGTTTAAACTGTTTTGCAACACAGAAGAGTTGAATCTTACTCAATCGTCCCTTCCAGCCTCCTTACAGTCAAGATAAGATAAGATGTGTCCTTATTGATCCCCCTTGGGAGAAATTCAAATCGACACAGCAGAAAATAGGAAAATGAATAAAATACTATATACAGTAAAATGGAAGATGGCTGCGAAGCTAACAAAAACTGGGATATTATTCATCTCATATCATGCCTATTTTTAGTGGATTATAATATGTCAAGTATGGGGTTAATCTGCAGATGCTGTGGTTCAAAATGAGGCCAAACTTTTCTGTGAATGTCAATTTCTGGGCCACAGTTTGTTCTTATACCAGGTGATTGCTAGAAATGCCTTTTTTTGGCAGTTGTTGAACACTTGTGGCCTCTACTGGCCGGTTAAGAGAAGTGTTTAATTGTCTTAAATGTTCTTATGGCTCAGGGAGTGCTATCTAAATGTCGTTATATTGTTGTCTGACCCTCAATATAATGACAATAAAGCTAAAGCTACTATAAGAGGATCTTGGACATACAGTCATAAATATGTGTATTGAATATTAGGCTGACAGATTATCTCAATTACAACAATTATAACCGTTCTCAACAATACATTCCTATGCATTAGGAGTCGTGAATGTGTTAAAAAACATTTTTCATTCATTTTATGACATAATCTCTATATTGAAATCCTGGATGATGGATGTCTGCTGTAGTTTGAGAAGCCACAGATCTTCACTAACATCTTAAACATTTCTCAAGCTTCACTCCAACTTCATGTCATGATATCGTCCTGACTCAACAACATTCAAACAAACATATAAACTTAACATCAGGCTGTTTTTCTTCAGCAGGTAGCGGGGATCATGAAGCAGCTGCCTGCAGACACCGTGCGGCTGCTGTCCAGCTCGCAGGTCATCACTTCTGTGGTGAACGTCGTCAAAGAGCTGATAGAAAACTCCCTGGATGCTGGAGCTTCAAGCGTCGACGTTAAACTGGTAAAGTGTTGAAATTACTGGACAAAAGAATATGTATTGAAGGATTAGAGGTATTGTCTACAGCAGGATTTTATAATGCAGTTTATTTACCTAATGTATGGAGGGTGTGACGGTTTATTATTGCTGTATTGTTCTCTCAGCTAAAACAATGTACACGACATTGTTGACTTTAATGTCCCATTGTAGGAAAACCACGGCTTGGACCGGATAGAGGTACGTGACAACGGTCATGGGGTCAAAGCTGCAGATACGGCCGTAATGGCTGTGAGACATTTCACCTCAAAGATCAGCAACCACGAGGACATCGAGCAGCTGGAGACGTACGGTTTCCGAGGGGAGGCGCTGGGCTCCATCTGTGCTGTGGCTGAGGTGATGATCGGGTTTAAAATGAGAGCGAGCTGAGTAGCAGTGCTTTGAGATCCAGCAAGATTTAAATTTGACTTTAAATGCAGATTTTAATGGTGCTTTTTAAATACTTTATTTTGGTTGCCATCTGATTGAAACTGAACTGGACTGATGACATGAATCCATTTGGAGAGTTCTGCATTTTTTCTCTATCAACAAAAATACACTATTATTTTTACAATATTGTTATTACAACAAAAACATTACAGTACAAAGTAGAGCACAACCGATATATTGGTCAACCAATATTATCAGCAGTGTTCATGCTGTCCGATATGTACCGATAGATTTTCGTAAAGATATATAGACTTTATTTTATGTATATTTAATCCTTTTTCTTAATTCAAGTTTAATACATTTACTGTTTTAGTTCACTGATGTCATTTCATTAAAATTACATTCATTCTTAAACTCTACAACATCCTTGTTGGGGACACATTAGCCTTTACACTACTAAAGGTATGTGGTTAAATGTGTCCCAGACCACCTCAGAAAGTGGTTTAATGATCGGATCACAGTCGGCTGTCCACTTGTGATCCGATAGCTCGAGACGCATTTTAAAACCGACTGTTAACAGGTTAATCTTTCTGTTTCTCTTCAGGTGACGATCACTACGAAGACAGAGGATGACGACATCAGCACCCAGTACACACTTAACGCCACAGGAGGCATTGTGTCCCAGAAGCCGTCTCACTTGGGTCAAGGTAAGCCATCGTTAACTGACTCCTACTCGTAGCGAGCAACAAAACGGATGACCGCTTTTTAGGGATGAAATGATGAAAAAGAACTTATGAAAGCTTCAATAGCAGTTTTTAAGTTTGTCATACAGCTTGATTAGAAATGACATGATGTGTTTATCTCCACCAGCAGTCATATCATCTTCTTTATCATTATTAAGAAGGTACTCAGTTATTCTAAGGTTGGATTATACTATTAAATTATATCTTTAAATACAAGTCGAAGGCTAGAAGTTGATTTATCAGAAAAAGAGATGCAACACTTTTTTACCTCAAAATATTCGTCATTAAACCAACCAGTTTATTAGCTGATGGACAAGTCTTAAAGATTTATGTACAGGCCCTGATAATGTATATAGCTTCGATGTTTAATATGAAGGTTTGCAGAATAACACACATCTAGACAAGTATGTTTGAGCTCTGTGGTGTTTTTGTTGGTCTAGTTTATCATTTTACGTCTAAACCTGCTTCACATTTCTGCTCTTTGTGTGTTTTTTCAGGAACGACAGTGAGCGTACTGAAGATTTTTAAGAACCTCCCGGTGAGACGGCAGTACTACTCCTCAGTGAAGAAGTGCAAGGAGGAACTGAAGAAAGTGCAGGACCTGCTGATGGCCTACGCCATTATAAAACCCGACTTGAGGCTCACGCTCGCTCACAATAAGGTCAGTCGCTCCTTCGACGTTTCCAGATGTGACAAAGTGAGAAGAAAACTTTTGTTGACTATCACAGGTGAAGAATCTCAAGTTAATATACTGTAAATAAACTTAATAGAAGTTGAAGAGAATACAGAGTGAAAACCATCAAATTTAATACATTTAATTTACACTCGACATGAAATTTACTGTGAAGTTCAATATTTGTGATTTGCAGCCCAATAATCTACCTTTGAGCATCTTTTCACCCTCTGTGGGCTTTAATGGTGGTTGTAAAAAGTTTATATATTTATGGCAGTTTTTATAGTGATTAAAATGTATAATTTCACTAAAATATGGATCAATACACAGCGTTGTCATGCTATTGTCCTTATAAGGGCTCTGTTTGAAACTATCTTAGATTATTTGGATTTGATGGAGGAAACAGACAAACAGCAGAGACTTGTCAGTGTAATCCAGCAGAGAAGTGTTTGTCATGTTGATTATTTTCTCAGTAAACCAATTAGTCGTCTGTTCTTTAAAATGGTGGGGGGAAAAAAGTCGATAACTGTTTCCTAAACCTGAAGGAGACGTCTTTAAATGTCTTCTTTTGTCCCGACCAACAGTCATCAATCCAAAAAACACTCAGCTTGCTTTCAGTGAAGATTAAAGAATTGAAGAATGAATCAATTACCAAAGTAGTTGACGATTGATTTTCTGTTAAGCGACTAATCAATTAATAAACTAATTGTTTGCGGATCTGTTATATATCATTTAAGATAATTCAACCATGAATCAAGCTGCTGATCTTTCCATAAAGAGGAAATAATATTTTTTATAAGCCAATATATTGTGTGTTTGATACTAAAAAGATAAAGATTTTAATTGTCTGTACGACTACATTTGTTATATTACAAAACATATAAGAACATATAAAAACCTCTCTCTGAAAATCTGTGGTTGGTTACTTGAATTTATTTATTTTGACCATGTTAAAATAATAAAATAAAAATACATAAACGACAAATAATAATTCAATGTTTGACAAGGGCGAAGGATGAAGTCTAGTCATAACCCTTATTTAAACTTTATCAATCAAATCAAAGCCAAAAACAACACAAGAGAATAAAGACTACAATTAGCATAAAAACAACACAAATAGTAAATGTTGTAATATGTGACGTTAAATAGTAATAATCTTAGACTTCATACCTGCTCATATATTCAGTACACAGTGCAGTACACACAGTGGCCACTAGGTGTCCTCATCAGTCTACAGATGACTGAACATCACTGGCTGCTTTTTGTCATCATACACAGAGAGGCACACATGATATCTGGTAAGGCACTTTTTAAATAAATAAGTTATCCAGATAGAATAACAACTTAAAAACAACAATTATAAACTAACTTTTCCCTTTATTAAGTACAATCTGTTAAAACTAAATCAGCCCTGCAATAAATCTCCAGCTTCATGAAGGTTATAATGTTAAATGTGTGTTGATTTAAAAAATAAAAACTACATTGGACAACACTGAGAGATGTTTCTAATATTTGTCTAATAATTGTGATTAATTCAAATTGTCCGTCCCATTTATATAAACTATTAAAACACAAATATAGTTCAACAGCACCACAAACTACAGCCTCCATGCAGCATCTCATTTTAACCAGATTTAATACAAACTGAGCATTATAACTCAGATTAATGTAGGATTTATAACAGAGCAGTTATATTATGCTGCATTAGCTTAATGTAGATATAAAAGTGTATTGTACTTGTACTGTACAAATAAAAATGGTATGAAGAGAGAAAAACATGCATAAAAAATGAGTCAAATCAGAAAAAGAAGAGCATTATGTCACATTACTCACACCCGCCTCGTCTTTATTCCTCTCACATTTATGTGATAATGCTAAATATTGCATGCATTTCTGTGGGTGTTTTTAATTCTCTTAAATGTAAATCATCTTCTCTGTATTGAAATTCAAAGTGTGCACTGCTTCTTTTTTTCCTTTTGTCAAACGTGTAAAGAAGCTCGTCGGATAAATTATGACTCAAACACCCTTCTGAAGACACTAATTGTCTGCAGCCTCCTGTTGTTTTGTTGTCAGCGCTCATGCGAGTCACTGAGCTATGAAATTGTTGCTTGTAATGGAAAAATATTCATTTGGCTCGTTTGAAACAATTTTATAAACACGTCGACTGAAGCTTTTATTGAGCCGAGCGCCGACAGACAGACCTGACATATGGCGACGCTGTCAGGTTAGTGAGTCTCTGCTCCATAAAGTCACTTTACTTTAAATAAAATCTACAATAAATGTAATTATTAAGAAGTAATTATGAGTTTTAATTGTCGTGCATGTGGCTCACAATCACATTAGTGCATTGTTTGGTTGCAGAGAAAATATGCATTTGAGTAAATTTTATTATAGCTAATTATAACAGCATTTAATGCAGCTTATAATGTTAAATGATGATAATATTGATGCCTTCAGAACATTCAAACTCATCTGGGTTTCTGCTTTGTGTCTTTATACTTCATCTTAGTCATGAAAACACTCTGAATAGATACATATCACACAAATATATGCTAGTTTTTAGGTTAAATCTGGTATAAAACAGTGTTAATTAGTATTTAATATATGTATTAATGTTCAGGTGACGATAAGAGACTTCCTGCTACAGTGATCCATGAAGTTCTTTTACTGGCATTAAAATGATGCACAAATAAAATCTGTCTTAAAGTTATAATAAAATAAATAGCTGAAGTGCATAAGGATGCAAAGAACTACAAACCCCTTTTCAAAACACTTGTTAACCTTTTAAATGGAAGACATTAAGTGCTGCTGCTGCTGCTCTGTTTGCAACATCTCTGCAAGACAAAGGTGCCGGATAAGCAAACAGCTGTGAGCATCTTTTAGTTAATAAATGCTACTGGACTAATATAGATAGATAGATACTTTATTGTCATTGCACATAAAATACAATGAAACTTTGTTTAGCATTCTCATCCCAGCAGCATACATGAAAATAAATATGTATATAAAAATATATGTATGTAGATATTACATTATGCTGTGATTAACTAGTAAAAAAAGATAGTGTGATGTATTTGGAGGGAAAAAACAAGCATCACGGTTTCAACTTTCAGCTGTTAAAGAAACAATAAAATCCATAATCTATCAGGGAAAAAATGCATGTAAACAACAGATAAAATTGACCAAACACCAGACTAAATTCACTTTATATAGTCTGTAATAGTCTGTAATAGTTATAATTATAGTCTTAAATGAATGAGATGTTTGCACTATTTGTGTCATTTCATTACATCATTAAGACTTAAACATTAAGACTCTCGCTTTATTTACAGTTTGCAATTAAAAAAACGATGTAAATTGCTTAAAATGAGTTCATAAAACGCCCCTTTTTAGAGGATGGAAACAGTCAAACTAACTACTTGATTGTCGGATGAGGTCGTTGACAACACGCATACCAAAGCAATGCATCATATCCCACAATGTCCACTTTATATTTGCCAACTTTAGGAATGATTAATCATCATTTATCATCAACTTTTAACCACCGGTCGTCAATTATCTTGAGTTATATTGGAGGTTTGCATGCTTTCGGGTATGAATTATGTCAGTTATCATCATGTTTTTATTATTATTATCTGTTCCCTTGGTTGCACAGGATGTTTTATGCTTTTTGGGGCACACAATAAAACAAAAAAAAAGTGAACAAAAAAAAGGCCCTAGTAATTTCAGTTTGTTCCATTACATAAGATTAGATTAATCAGCAGTGGAATTATTCAGTAATTAGACATTTCCATCCCCCTCCTCCTCTTTTTTTTTTTTCTTTCTCTTTCTCGACTGCAGCTAAGCATAACTGTCAGGTGCCCCAAACACAAATATGGCTGACTGTGAACTCGGATTTGGCTGATTATGACGCCTGAGTAAGTTGCTGAACACAGCTGCCGACTTCTTATCCCCAGATTCGGTTTCAGGCTGCGGCCAGTTTGTACACAGAGGCGTGTAGGTGGCGGTGGGTCATGGAGAGAGAGAGAGAGAGAGAGTGAGGAGGAGAGGAGGAGGAGGAGGAGGAGAGGAGGAGGGGGGCACACGACCACCACCACCACCACCACCGCCGCCACCATATAGCTTTCATAGAAATCAGTTTCGAGGTTGTCTATTTTGTACAATCAGCACTCAGTTGCCCCCCTATCCTTTATCTCGAACTCTGCTATTCGGCCAGTGTCGTGTTTCACGGCTTCTTCGAGAACTGTTTACAGGAGTGATCCGTTTACATGCGCCAAATTGCGTATTTAATAGCTGAGACATGCCCTGCAGCAGTGGAGTGCATGCTTTAGGGAAATCAACACTCGGAGGTAGGTGGGTGGAAGAGGTAGGGAGGGGGGGGTTATAATCACATGGAGACACAAATGACAAGCCTTCCCCCATGAGTGTCAACATATTTTATATATCAAAAATATTTCCTGAGCTTTTTTTTTTGGCATTAAAGCAGTTTCACACATTTCATAAGAAGCTGGAGTTGTTTTTGAGTTTTAATTGTGCTTCAAATTCATGATAAAGTAAGTAATCATGAATTAACCCTCTATATACTGGTCATATTCTGACTCATAATTCTTTCTACAACAATTCAAATTAAGAAATTCTCCCAATTAGTCATTAATAAATGTTTGATTAGTGTTATGGAGAAAAACAAGACATTCACAATCACTTTTTCATGCTCTAGGTGAAGATTTTCTACAATATGATGAATATAATATGTTTGAATGCTGATTGTGTATCTGTGTATCAGCTGCACAAAAATCTAAAATATTATTTTCATTTTTGTGTACTTTAGGTCACATTAGGAAAAGTCCACTTAAAAGAAATGTGTATAGGGTGTTTTTAAAGCTCTCAAATGTAAAAAAAATTGGTCAGATTTGACCCTGAACAGCATGTAAGGGTAAAGTAACTTAACTTCTGTCATAGCAGTATGATTGCTTTTAATATTGGTTCATCTGTCAATTATTTGCTTAATTAATCGATTAGTTCTGTGGTGAAAATGGTGTAAAATGTTGATCATAGCCCAAAATAATGTCATCACATGTCATGTTTTGTCATGTAAGACAGAAAATATTCACATTTAAGGAGCTGGAACCAGGTTATTGTACTTTTTTCAAATAAATGTCTCCAAACGATTAATTGACTGATCAAAATACTTGCCAAGTAATCAATTAATTGTTACAGCTCCACTAAAATTGCATGTTTTGTCCACAGCAGTCCGTAACCTGAAGATATTCAGTTTACTATCATAGAAGACGACAAAAAAAGCAGAAAATATTCACGTTTAAGAGAATTTTGACTTTTTTTCCTTTTAAAAAAATGACTCCAAATGATTAAGTGATTATCAAAATACTTGGCAAGTGATCAATTAATTGTTGCTACTCCACTAAAATGTCATGTTTTACTATCATAAGTTTACTATCATAAATGACTCACATTTAAGACGCTGCAAACAGAGAATTTTGACTTTTTTTGTCCTCTTAAATGAAGACACCAAGTGATTTAATTGATTGATTATCTAAAATTTCACAAACCAGATATTTTAAGATAAGATAATAGAATCCTTTATTAGTCCCTTAAAGAAATGAAACAAAACAATTGATCAAATATCAATATAATTGGCGATTAATCGACTAATCATTGCAGCTCTATGTAGATTAATATATCATTGAAATCTGTGGCACAAATCATAGTTTATAAAGTAGTTGTTATAACTTAAATCCCTTTTAATTTTTACTTAAACACAATAAAAGATGGTTGACGCCGCCGTAAGAAGTCGACTTTAATCCATTAAACTTTAAATTGAACATGAAGAATATCAGTTATAGAAAAACTAAACTTTTGAGCCTTAAAACTGCAGAGTATCTTTTATCCGGCTCCGGATATGATGGCGGCTCGGTGGCCCAGTTTCTATCCTGACAGGTGTTTATGTAAGTGTGTGTAAGTGTCGCCTGATGTGGACTCATGGAAGTTCGACCGGTGTCGTATTATTGTTCCAGGTGGTGGTTTGGCAGAAGGCCAAGGTGGTCGATCACCGGAGCGCCCTCCTCGCTACGCTGGGGCCCGGCGTTGTTGCCAACCTGCTCCCTCGCCACCATCGCCAGGAGCAACCAGAGGTGAGTTAAGGGGTGTGGGTGTGGGGAGGGGGGGCGAAAAAATGCAGAGAAGAAAAAGAAGTTTGTTATATCACAGTATAATAATAAAAAAAAAGGTTTACCAGGTTTCTAGTTTCACTGTCAACTGTTATTTTTATTGTTTCACATGGGCCGTCGCTCAGCCCCCCCTCACTCTCCCCTCCCCCCTTGGACAAAGTCACCTTCGAACGTCGTAACAAGTGATGCGGTGAATGTGAAGAGACCGCATGGCGCGCGCTGCTGTCTGACGAACGAGCGTCACAGGCACACATAGCAGGGCCGAGCTGGCACGCGGCCACATGCTGCCCGTTCCACCTCGTGCACACACCTTCCATTCTTTGCTCTCATACTGTGGCTCCCATGCCCCTTTGCCCTTCATTATGGGGCCAATATAGCAGTTTCTCTTCAAAAGAAACACCACCCACCCCTCTTTTAAAGAAAGCTCACATATTTTAAGCCTCATTTTAAGTTACAAAAATCTTAAATGTGGGATTTTTTTTTGCTTGTTTGACACTGAAAAGTAGCTGAATACGTATTTAAAAATAAAGTAATTTGCACTGGAAATAACTTGACGCCGCCTCTTATTTGTTTTAGGTCTAATTTAACTGTCAGTGCTGCATTAAAAGCTTTGTTAAGATGGATACTTTTTGCAGAGCAAATGAAAGCACGCACGTTATACTCGACCGTGAGCTAATAACCTCATCATGAACGCCTGGTCTCAAGCCAGCGAATGTGGTCAGGTTGGTGGCTGGCCAACTATTCCCCTTGCCCTTTTCTCTTGAGTTCTTTCCTGATGAAGAGTGAGTGATTTTGGTTAGCTAAGCTTCGCCGTGCTGATTGTAATTGAATTACTGTTGAGCAGTAACTTTTCTGCTTGGTCACGGTAGGTGTCATGTGGCTCGTACCTGCTGCCAGGCTCCCGACTAATCTACTCTGACAGATATGGAGCAGCCCTTTTCACCCCTGTTTCTCTCTCATTTTTCCCCTTTGTTGTTGTTATTTTGCTGCTGCACTTTGGTGCCCGGTTATGAGAACAACCTTTCACCTTTCCCTCTTACTCCCTGTAGCAATGAAAGGAGAACTTTCTCTCTCTCTCTCTCTTTCTCCTCCTCCTTGTCCCCAAGACCAAAGCTTTTAGTGATCAAGGGAGAGCCAGGTTGACAATTTTTCACCGGGGCCTCGCTCAGGGGAGAGTTTGCAGGAGCTATTCCTTCTTGCAAGAACAAAATGTGACACTCATTTTTGGCAGCATGACTACGCATAGTCCCTTCAGGGCCAGAGGTGCTATTCGTGCTCTCATAAAGTGACCCTAATGAGCAGAAATAGAGAGAAGCATATGTGCCCCGACCTGAAACAGCAGTTCATTTATTAACTTCATTGGCGTGCGTTGCTGCTAATAGTGAGCTCGAGGCCATGTGGAGAAAAGAGAGAGAGAGAGAAAGAGAGAGAGAGTACAAAAAACTCTCACTTACTGCCTGCAATCTGTAGGACATTAATAGCTTTCCATAATTTCTTACAAGCTTACATTCATAATGGAGTTTTAAGTGCGATCGTTGAGTGTTTTTTTTTTTTCTTTCTTTTTTGTCGAGTCATCACTTTTAAGCTCATGAGATCTGCCTCAGGCGGGATTCTGGGTGAAAGGTCGTAATATATGATGCAAAATGTTTAATAGAAAAATACCAGCTGGTCCGGTGCCGTATTCATAGTGACGCCTGCTGCTAGTAGATTCGGCATCTCCTGTTTCATTACCAAGTCTCAAAGAGTTACACAGAAGTTTGATATTTTTCAGGCGTCTGAAAATGTCGAAGGAGTCGGATGAAAGTGGTGGAAATAATAATGTGTAGCTACTGACTGGCTCGTCCTCGTTATGCCATGGCGGTGTGTGTGTGTGTGTGTGTGTGTGTGTGTGTGTGTGTGTGTGTGTGTGTGTGTGTGTGTGTGTGTGTGTGTGTGTGTGTGTGTGTGTGTGTGTGTGTGTGTATCTCTGTGTGTGTGTGTGTGTGTGTGTGTGTATGCGTGGTATGCCGCGAGCGCTGCCAAGTGCCTGTTTGCTTGTGCACAATCAGAATTAATGGCTTTCATTCCCAGCTGTGCGGGGCAGTGGACTGGATCAACCGTGTCATCTTAATTGAAAATGTAATGGTGGCAAAGTTTATGTAATGTCCAGGTTTTAAAAAACGAGCGGTTACACTGTCGGTGCCAGCACCGGCCGCTGAGCGTGCCAGGTTAAAAAATGTTTGCATAGGCATTTTACAAACTACAAACTACCCTCTAGCCAAAATTCACTGTATCTTTTTATGTGATGTCTTCTTTCTGCTTGTCTTGTGTTGGATTATTAATATTAACTTTATTTTACATTTTATTCAGGTTCTTTTAGATGGTTTCTTTCCCAAACCTGGAGCAGATTATTCTTCTACAAGCACCTCCAGCCCTGATAAAACATTCATATTTGTCAACAACCGGCCCGTCCACCTTAAAGAGATAATGAAGGTAGAGTCATTTTGCATAAAAAGTCAATAAAAATAATATTTTTTGTGTCTTATATCTTTATTTCTTTATGTTTCCCTACAAACTTGACTGTGTGTTGACCTAAAGAAAGTCAAAACTATGAATATTTTTGTGTCTTATATCTTTATTTTTTTCTGTATTTCCCTATAAACTCGACTGTACGTGGGATCGTCAGATATTACGTCAACACTACAACGCTCAGTATCCAGATGCCCGAAATCGATATCCCATCCTCGTGCTTCAAATCACTGTTTCACCTTCCTCAGTGGACGTCAATCTGACACCGGACAAGACCCAGGTTCTCCTTCATAACAAGGTAGCTGTGAAACTTAAGCTTGATCAGTTGAACATGTGGTTTTTTTGGGGGTTTTTCTTTTACAGTCACAATCTGTTGTTCAGATGTGTTATCGAGCTCCTCAATGTCAGTGTTTTTTTCGAGCGTCATCCAGGTTTTGTTTTCATCGAGAGGAAATAATTAAAAAACCTCCAGCTTAGAAGATGTTATCGGAGAGATTCACTGTTTTTCCAAGTCTGTCAAGTTTGTCTTGGTGTAATAATTCCTCCTGTTAAGATACCATCCGTTAAAAGAGAGACTTAAAATGCTGCCAACTCACATCTGGACAGGGAAAAGATATGAAAACTAGTCTTTGGGCTAATTCTGGCATATTTACAGCAACAAATAAACTAATAAAATAATGTAAAAACATAAGAGATCCCTTCATTAACTGTCAATGTTGGTGATTCACAGCCCTCTTTCCATGTATGTTTTGCAGGTAAGTTCTCAAGAAGTTTATCTGAAGATTGAATGAGTTAGTCAAATCAAGACTATCTTCTAAAATAAGTGTTTTTAGTATAAAATCTCTTCTTTTAGCTACTATTCCTCCACTGCTACTCAACAAGTTAACACAGTAGGGAAACAAGAAAGGGGGAATTATGTGCTAATAAGCTTCTAACTTTGGAAGATATCCACTTTATTTGACTAACACAGGTGGCTTAAACCATATATATGATTCAGATAAACCTTTTTTGAGCAGATTTTGCACAGTATTAAGACTAAGGATTTTTTTCTCCATCACTTACATTAAAAGCTCATTAGGAGTGAATCTTTTAATGGTTTATTAAGAACAGGAGAAATTATTACAGCAGGAAAAACCTAATTTTAATCTTCAAATGGACACCTGACTAATGTTTTAAGACTTATCCATCAAAGGGAATGTATAAAAAATGTTTTCCATGTTTGATCTGTGTGACATTTAGGAGGCTGTGCTGATTGCAGTCGAGGATTTGCTGGTTTCTCTGTATCAACCCAGCAGCGACCCCCCACCGGAGGATCAGCTCCTCCATGAAACATCTCCTCCACCATCCAGTCCTCTACAGACTGATGCTCCACCACCAGACAACGAGAGGAGTGATATGAGCGATATCACTCCCAATGATCATGGTGGTGATATCCTCGAAGATGCACCTGAAAGCTGTGACGCAGATCTATCAGCAGCAGCGAGCGCCGATGTTTCACCGAAGCCTCAGACCTCCATGAACAGCTCCTCGTCCTCCATCGCAGAGGACTGGATCGTCAACCAGATCCCAGGTGGGCTCGAGTCTAACTTTTCTCTCTATGATGATGAATTGATATCAACAGCGAGCAAATCCCCTGAGAAAGGTGAGGACTCGTTAGATAAGCTATCAGCCGAGGATTGGAGCAGAGGGACGGCTCTGACGGACCCGGTGTCTGGAGAACCGCTTCAACCCATCGCGATCCACCAACCCTCAAAGCCCAATCACTCGGACTCGGACGATAAGAATCAGAGCGGCTCGAATAAAAAGTTTCAATTCAACGTCATCACGGAGAAGCGGGCGGCTCTGACGGCATACGACCTGATCAGCAACCGCGTGACGAGGGCACCGCTGACTGCCGCCGCGCTCTTCGAGAAGGAGGCCAGAGCCGAGATCCTGAGGGAGAAACCCGCAGCCAGCCTGCAGGATATCAGCGTCGCCGTCCACGAGAGATGGAAAAATCTGAGGGAGGAAGACCGTAAGAAGTGAGTTTTCCAGACCTTCACCTTTCCAAGCAGTTGTTTCCATTTCTTGTTATTTGCAAGGCAGAAAGAGAGAGAGAGGAAAGAAGAGGAGAGAAAAAGGAGGAGGAGGACCTGACCTGTCATTTACATGTAAAAAAGAAAAAAAAGAAAAGTCCAGCCTGGAAATTTGGTTGATATTATGAGCTGTGTTTCTAATTTCCAGACAACCGTTCCTAATGGCCGGTTAGGTAGAACAACATTTTCCACAGTGAAAAAGGTATCACTGATGATGAAGTGTCCTCTCATCCAGACACTTCTCATGTCTCAGATTTTACTCACTCAGATTTTTGTTAAAACTTAATTTACCTCCCTGAACTTCAGTTATCACTTATCCGTTATATACTATTCAGGAGTACAATTTAACCCCTTTTTTTACACTTGAGAGAAGAAAAAACACCTTAAAAACTTTTCTTTTAGCCAAATATTTGATGACTCATCCTAAAGTGACCCAGAATATACAAAAAATGGAAATATTTCAACGTTCTTGTGTAGCTGATACACATTTTTGTTGAGTATTTGACTCATATTTATCCAAAAAAAGGTAATTTATTCACATTTAATATCATTAATTGAATGTGTTATGTTGTGTAAGTGTAAATATCCCATCAAAAAAGAGTAAAAACTAAAATATAAACACTCTCTGCTCTTTGAAAGCTTCATAAAGGATTAAACACCAGTTTATTAATGACTAATGAGGTATTTATGAATGATTTGAGCTTCCAAAACAATCTATAGAGACTAATTATGAGGGGATGCTGTCAAAAGCCCAAATATGAACCATATCTGATGTAATGATTTAATAGAAATCGACTGATGAAGCGATAATCCGCCTCATTTCTAATTAGAGATGTCACCGTTTACTTTTTAAAAATCTCACCTACACTTACTTCATAAGTGGGTTTGGAGGAGGAGCGACACATAGTTGGCTTGTCAGGAGCAGATTTGGCAGGGAACAGATGGAGGTAATGAGCATTTTGTGTTTGACCTTTGCTCCCCTCGAAGGAGTCAAAGGATTTACATTAATGAAGGGAAGACAAGGGATGGAGTCATTTAGAGGAAAGAGGAAAAAAAACAAACCCCAAAAAATAACAGAAAAACAAGGTGATCAGATGAATGAATGTCGACTTCTGGTAGAATATTTAGTCACTGGTTGTGTCCTCATCTGTGGTTAGTACTCTGATCCTTTATTTAAGTGCAAGTAATAGTACAAAAGTGTTAAAATACTTAATTAAAGTAAAAGTAAAGTAGTATTATTAGCTTAATTTACACATTTTAATGATTTTTATGTTATTATAACAAGAAAAAAACACTTAAATATAACTTATGATATTTTATATTATTAATATGGAAGCATTAGTGTATAAGCAGGATTTTATTGTCATGGCTGCTTAAAGTGAAGAAAGTTTTATTCTACTGTATACACAGGTCACTCCAGTGGTTCCCAAACTAAGGTACAGGCCCCTCCAATGGGTCGCAAGATAAATCTGAAGGGTTGTGAGGATGCAGCGGTTATTACAACGTCCTTTTCGTGTTATAACAAGATGATTTCGTGTTATAATTAAATGCTTTTCTTGTTATTATTCGATATGTTTCTTGTAAAAAACGGAATAATCTGGTATCTAATAATAACAAGAAAATATCTCAGAATAACACATGAAATAACATTTAATATAACATGAAAAGTTATAAATGTTAAAATGAGAAAAGTTCCTTATAACAAAGAAAATATCAAAACAGTGCTGTAGTTTAACGAGAAAGGGAAGAAAAAATTCAGTTTTTTTCGCTCATTTTTTTGGATTTATTTGGTGAAATATTGGATGATTTGAAAAGTTACTGAAATGAAACCATGTGAGATGTTTTAGAGGGGAAACGTCTCTTTGCTTAAAACTCATAAACATCAGAAACATGATGAGGAAATAACACTAAAACACAGATTTTATACAAGACAAACACCTGTTTCATCTTAAAAAGTGTTGTTTTTATTTAAATTATATCATCAAATGCTTTTTATATGAAATGCTAATCTAAAAACTAGTAACTAAAACTGTCAGATAAATGTAACTGAGTAGAAAATACAATATTTAAGCACGATATTTGCCTCTAGGTTGTCAGAAAATGAAAATAATATATAATACTTGAGTAAATTATACTTAGTTACACTTCATAACTACTCTCTGTTTGCTATATATCCACCATTTTATTTGGGTGTGCACAAGAGTATGAAGCACCATCAAAAATGTCACAATGCAACGTTAAAAGGAGCATTTCAAAGATACAATAATGGCCGTTATTCGACTCCAGCGCCGACACAAAATGAATACGAGGAAGTGAGCGTCTAAAATCTGGATTTTCTGCTCGAGATCGATCAAACTATTTAGCGTCTGTATTGATTTGGGTCGCCGTCATTGTGTCACTCTGCAGGCTCGGTGGACACGCTGAGCAGCTCTTTACCTTTCAGTCTGTCTATTGGATCAAAACCAACTCTAAAAAAGAGGCACGCGGTCATTAATAACCTCTTTAAAAAAAACTGCTCCGTGCACCATTATACTGCACTGAAAGCGCGTTCAACCCAATTATGTTGAAGTATGATTACTGCGTACCAATTTAAAGTAATTGCAAGGTTGGAAAATGTGTATCAGCAGTACTTGGGGCCTTATATAAGGTATGGAAGAGTGTATGGAAAAAGACATCTGTTTAAAATCCCGCCTTGCCGTACAGCTGTCTTTAACATGAAATAAGATGTGGCAAGTACAGGACTTGGCTTCTTTCACCGCCACTGTTAAGTGGTGTACCACTTCTAGGAATTACACAGTTCACGAAACAGGTTATTTGAATAATGGGGTGCTATGTCAAGCCTTAATGCTTAACATATGAAGATGCATGGAAACATGAGTTGTCAAGTACCTATTTTGCTAAGGAAAGCACCCTATATATAAACATATAAAGTCCAATATCATGTTCTCAGTATGTACAGTGGGAATAAGCTGGTACTCAGTATCTAAATCCTTACGTAACAACATACTGTAGTATTTTCTAAGTAGACAGCAACAGATGGCAGCTCAGCAGCTGTGCAGATCAGGCATAACGCTGCATATAAAGCAAGTTAAAGGCCTGTAATTAAAGCATCTGAGCTGGTTATTAATGTTAATAAGGATAAACTCTCCAGTCAGCAGTGATTTGGTGATTTTCAGGTTAAAACTGAGCTGACGTCTATGTTTTATATCAGTGTTTTATTGACTGTATTTGACTGTGAAGCAGATTCAAACTATATCTTCAAAGTCATTTAAATGACTTTGAACTAAACTAATAAGTAAAAGTAAGTAATACCTCTAGAAACACAAAACAAACAACAAACTGGGTCATCTACTATAATATGAAATACTCAATATCATTCCAAGTAAACATAGGAATGAAATGGACGAGTAGATTGATTTTGGGGGGTTATAAGTAACTTTTATAGATGTTTATAAAACTTCAAATACCTTTTTAAATGTTGGGTCATCTTTTACCTGACAGTGTTTGTTTGGATGTGAGTTTGGAATAACTTCACTAACAAAGAAGCAAGTTAGTCTCTACTGTTGTATCTGCTGTAACTCTGCTGAACTCTGCAGGTATGAGGACAAAGCAAAAAAACACCTGGAGCACCACGACCACAGGACCAAGTTGGCCTCTGCTGAAGGTCCCAGAGAGACGAGTGGGAGCGCCCCGAGAGGCCACGCGCAGGGCCAGAAACGCAAGGCCCCGCTCTCCAACCAGCAGCTGCTGGACGAGCTCTTCTCCGCTCAGCCCCAGAAGAAGATGAGGAGCCCTCCGTCTAAACCCTCACAGCCCCTCCCCTGCAGCGTGGCTGCCCTTCGGCTGCAGCTCCAGCGCCTCTCATCCCAGAGCAGCGCAGCACCGCGGGGCCTCCGTCTTGTAAACCGGCTGGCCTCTCAGAGCGCCTGGGTCATTTTATGTGGTCAGAGGCTCATGTTGTTAAACCCATTTCGAGTGGAGGAGGCCTTGTTGTTTAAGAGACTTCTAGAGAATAATATACTTCCAGCCGTGAGTCTGCAGAACCCTATACAGTTAACAGATGGGTAAGGTATCACTCTCTGCTCCCCTGCAAAATTCCTATGCTGTCAGTTGTTTTCCTTTTTGTGGGAAACTGCACACTCATCCAATTTCTTTACATACTTAAGAGGATCTGATAGACACCATTACCAAGAAAAACAAATCCTAATCCTTGGCTTCTTACCTAAATACTCAGATACTTCAGTGAAAGTACCAAAACTTTATTACAAGTAAAAGTACTTCATTTAAAACTCTACTTAGGTAAAGAAATATTATCAGCTAAACTTACTTATAGTATTAAAGGCACTTCGCCCCTGTGACTGATATAAAACACATAATAAATTACATATTTAATACTAATGCTTCAATGCATAAGCAGGATTTTACTGTTGTGGTTGCTCGAGCTAGTTTGAGCTACTTTACATACAAAATTAGTCCAGTGGTGGCCAATCTATGGTTCTGGTGACCTCCAAAGGGTCACCAAATACAAAGAAAAAGTTATTTTCTCTCATTTTTCACTTTTTTTGGTGAAATATTGGATCATTTGTTATTGAACAGTTGTTGAAATGTAACCATGTGATATGTTTAGAGAGGGAAATGTGTCTTTGGTTGAATTAATAACAACTTAAACACATCTGGAACTCTGATTTTATACCAGAACTTTCAGGAGAGTTTGTTTTTTATAATCTCATCAGACGCTTTTTATGTCTAATGTTAATCTGAAAAGTAGCTTGTATCTAAAACTGTAGTCAAAAGTACAATTTTCTCTAAATTGTATTGGAGTCAAAGTATAATGTAGCAGAAAATGGAAATACTCAAGTAAAGGACCTCAAAAACTCTACTTAAATAGAATAACTGAGTAAATGTACTTAGTTATGATTTACCACTGCTGTTATCTTTTGTATGTTAAGTATCTTTGTCTCTTTTCTCTTTTGTAGAAACCTGGGAGCTGAATATGTTGAAGCTTTGTGCAACATGGAGAAACAAAGTCCTGAGCTCAACGGACAGATGTTCATCTCCGATCCTCGAGTCGTGTCTAACGGGTTTAAAATCAGACTCGCTCAAGGTATTCCTACACAATTTTTATTTAAGTCCAACGTGTGTGGGATTAATTGAACATTCCTGCTGCTAATTATGTGACACATTCTTCTAAATCACACAACAAAACAATTCCTTAATCATACGACTGGTTTAACTGGTGCTGTGAAACACTGGAGAACAACAGACCAGTCAGAAAATAAGCTTTTCTGTTCTTGTGTGTTTGAGTCACGCTGTTTAAAGGTCTCACTTGATCGTACTAGTTTTATTTCACTAACGTTTGCCATCATTAATGTCAAAGTTCGACACTTTGTCACTTTAGAAATGTCAAACGTACAGTCTCGGATAAATGGATTATAGTCAATTATTCCTGACAGTTTCTTGTGTGTCGGATTAGTTTGGATAAGACAAAATATTCACATTTATCCCCCCCCAAAAGAATCATGCAGAACAATGAATCCTGATCCATGAAAAAACAAAGAAAACAATCATATTTTTTCACTTATTTTGAGGCTTTTTTGATTTCATAAAGGATTATGAAACATTTTCCAAATATCAATATGGTTGGATCATTTTAGTAAATCATTCACATTTACCACAACATCTTTATTACTATAGCACATTTCAACAAGAAGAAGGCAATTAAAAGTGCTTTATATAAAACATAAAACATAAAAATGCATCTGGATAGAATATAAATGCAACACATGGCAAAATAAAAGGACATTTAAACAAGCTTAAAAGTGTTAAAGATCAAATAAAATAAGACATATAAAAACAAGACAATACAAAGTTACAGTAAATTTGATAAAAGATGTGATAAGACAACTTCTGCAAATTATCCACATTGACCAAAACAACTGTATTTGGACGTATTCAAGGGTTAAAGTTTAAAAGATATCATTGAACTTAATCAATATTTAAGTAATGAACACATTTATTCATATTAACCCCTTTATAGGACACTCATTGAAGTACTTGGAAATTCAAAAATTCAACCTTAGAGAGTTATTGGGGAGATATTACATGATTTTTATTTGCTTTTGTAACTTTTTTCAAGATTTTTCATTTTTATGTTGCAAATCAAAGTCAATAAAGTTACCATATATGGTTCTTCACTGATCTAGGGTAAAACATTTCCCAAAAAGTCTTTATATAAAAAGATCCACAGGCATGGGGAGGCTATTTGGGATGTTTACAGAAGTTACCAAATATAGTTATTCGCCTGTTAAAAGGGTTTAACAAGAATCTGGTGGCTTTAAATAACTAGTTAGAGTAGTATAATGAGTATAATTAATCAAAAAACATCAGTTATTTATACAAAAATGTAGTTTCCTGGCTCTTATGTGTCCAATAAGCTTCATATTTTAGGGAAATCATGTTTGTGGTTTAAATATTTGGCAGATAAAAATGACATTAGTGTAATTTAACCATATTTTCACATTATAAGCAACTAAATCAAAAGTAAAGGTAATGTAAAATTAAACCACTATACCCGTCTGGAGGCGATAGTGCAGTTAAACTTGTTTTTGCCAGATTTCTTCATCGTCATCATCATTATTAAATATTATTATGACATTATTTCTCTGGGTTATACAGTGTCCTGCGAATGTTGGTTGTTTTTGTTACTGGAATGGTTCACCTCAGTTGACATTGGCTCTCTGCCCGACAGCGTGGTCTCACAGTAGGTTCGTACCCCAGTGTGCAGGTGATGAGAATGGTTGCCCTTTAAGAAATTCAAGGAATTTTCATTTGGCACTGCCAGCCTCGGTGGGTGTGCATGAGACTGGAGGTAGAGGCGTATATGTAAGATTTGGTTTCGTTGCTGAAATCTTTAGCTGAATATCTAGGATTGTTTAAAATATGTGATCTTTATTGTGACTTCTGACATATAAAATTGATAGATTTCTTACAAGTTAAACAACAAATGTCAGTATGGAGGTAAACATGCTGTAAAAAAAAAAGACATTTCTTACTGACAGTTGTTGCTCTCTACATAAATATTTAATAGCACATGCACTGGAGTCTGCAGCCTCGCACAAGCAACAGAGCCAACACAGAAGTATTATAACTGTCTTTGAGTCTCGAGGGTTTTTTGGTTCATTTTTCATCCAAAGTCATGTATCAGAAATATAAATTGTGCATGATTTCCACTATTTCCTCATGAAATGAGAAGCTATCATTCTTCCACCCTACAAGACAACTTCCTTTCAGTCTTCTGGGGCTTCTATTAGTCATTTAACACTCCATTTGGCCCCTCGCTTGTTTGACTTGGTCATCAGTCCGGCCGTAAACCACAATATTTATTTATTATTCTTTCCTGGAGATAGTAGTAGCGTCTGGAGTATATGAATCCTTGTTTTCTGCTTGTTTTGGCCAGGCCTCACGTCAGCCGAGAGACATCTGGAAGTGACAGCTATGGCAGACTGCGTGCCTTTCCTCGGCGTGGAGGACCTCAGGGAGATCCTGACTGCAGTTCTTCACAGGAAGGCCAGCACTGTGCAGGAGTGCCGGCCACTTAAAGTCACAAACTACCTACAAGTGAGACACGCTATGAGTTGTATGAAAGTACGTTAGGTCGTGGCTTTGTTTGATTTTAATTAAATGTTTTGTGGCTTCTTTTTGAAAGGGTGAAGCAGTTCGATTGGCCCGTCAGCTGCCGACACATTTAACCAGAGACGACGTGCAGGAGACGCTTCAACGGATGGAGCAGCAGCTTGATGAGAACAACCGGACTTGTTTTCATGGTCGACCTTTTCTACAACACCTAACTGACGTCCCGTCTACAGACCAAGAAGCTGAGGCTCTAATCAAACCTCTAGAGCTGTGAAAAAGACACAAACACCCTTTTTTTAAAAACCACTGCAATATCAATTAACAGCTGTGTCGTTTTTATGCAGTAGATTATGATTTCAGTTCAGCTCTGATTCTGTACAGCTATGTTTCTAACAGAGTTTAATAAATGTATGTTTCCATATTTGTACTTTGGTGAAGTTCGTGACTAATTGTGTTAACAGTGAGTAGTTATTTTTAACACATATGACACCACAGTTTACCTGTAATAAGAAAGGTCTCCAACAAATATGGCTTCGAGGATGCAGCTCCTTTAGGGCTCAGCCAATAAGGAATACAATCGATAAGTAATAAGAAATTGTAATGAGAGTACTGATAAATGAAAGATACATTCAAAAAGATAAATTAGGTGAAAGGCTATTTTATTGATCAAAACTGTGATAAATGTTCCAACATCACACACTAGCTTATTTAATGTTTATCATGGTTGAGTGTGATTATATTACGGGTTTTTTTTATGTTTATATGCACAAACATCATATTTTATATTAACTTGCATATTTTCTGTAAACTTTCAGTTATAATTGGCTTTTTCGCGTTGGTTTATTTTTTTAACTTAAAAATGTCCCATTTAGTGCAAGTCTTGGTCACTAATCAGTTATAACTCAATTTAAGGAATGATTTAGTTAGTTTTTAGTTGTGTGACTAAGGAAACAGGAAAAATGTATATAAGATATACTATTAGATTTTTTTAAGCTGCTGAATATTGATACCGGTCTTAAAAATCCAATATCAGTTGTGCTCTATCTACTTCAAAATATTATGGAAAGATAATATTCCCATTATGCAAGTCCTATTTGACCCTTCCTATAAAAAAAAAGCTGTAAAGCTGAAGGACCATGAAACTATTTGGTTGTTTATTTGCTTGAAAAGTGAAGTTTAAAAGCCAAGCTAATGCTAAATGAGTGTAAGCATACCTTTTTTGACCATATGCATAACAAATACAGTCACAGTGTGGTCATACTGTAGTTTTATAGTGCATCTAAATCTATCTGCATTTGAAAAATTAGACAAAAATAACCTGAGTTTTGTCATTTTTTGGACACAAGTCAGGCTGTAAAGTTGAGACAGAAAGTTAAGATATGTTTGTATTTTACCGGGTAATGCTGCCAAAGGGTAATGATATTTAATTCAAATTAGATAATAGTCACAAAACTAGTGTATTTAAATGCATATTTACTATTTCCTGTTAAACATACATGTTTTTTTCTTCCTTTTCTTTTTTTTAATAGATTGAATTCTGACCTGAGTTTGCATTTTCTCAGATTAACAACAGCAGTCTTTGAACTGCTGAGTGACACCTGAAAACCAGAGTATTTTACTACCCCTGAGCCTCATTGTGGCACCGTTGGAATGAGTATTGGCAAGCAACAAGCCAGAGATGTACACTGTGCCAGCTACTACCCATATTTCTTTTCCCTCAATTAGTGCCAGCTGCTCGGCCTTTAGTATTGACAGATAGTTGTATATAATCCCTGGCTGCATTAAATGCTTCAGAGATTTGCGCTGTAATTTCAACCACAAAGTTTAGCAAATCCTTGACACTGCGCTAACTTGTAGTGGTGCCACTTCCTAAAGACCTGAGTCTATTACGGCATCATTCTGGTGTTCATGTTGCCTGGGGTTTCCTGTGGGAAGCCAGTTTAATTACACTGTGCTATACCCCTAAACAAAAAAAAAAGGAGCGACTGGTAGCCTAAAAAGCCTTAAGTGTATAATTTTCCCCCCTCAATTGTGTAATTTCTTAATACTTTTCAATAGACCTGGTGAGACAAGAAGTGGTAAAAACCTCAACAAAAGTTATGTCAGTACAGAAATAGCCTCGCCTATGATTTGACCACACTTGGATAACAGGGATACCTATAGCCACAAGAGGTTTTCAGTCATCGCCTTGTCATATGGACACTGAATCTCACCGCAGGGAAAAGTGCAATCTGAACACTCATCTAATGATAATATTATAGTTAGGGCAGTGAAAGGTCAAACCACAGCACACGTCTTGTTTTACGTGGCCTCTGCTGAGAGAACCCTCCCACAGATGGCTTCGGCATTGCTGCAGGGCCAACGCTATGCAAAGTGCCTCAGGGAATGGGGATAAATGCCAGTGAGAACCCCTCACCCCCAACCCCCCTGAATTTCTCTCTTCAGCTTTTTGCCCCTCGCTCCTTTGTCGACTCTTGTGTGAAACTTCTCACTGTTGGACACGTGCTCTTCAGTTTCTTGTGTCCAGAAATGTGTGCAACAGCAGAATTTTCTCTGTACGTGCTGCCTTCGGCACCTAGGGGGCATATCAGAGTAATTGGGGACGATTAACTGATGACCATCTTTTGATCATGCGACCACACTGTTTAAAAGGTCAGCAACGGTTCGGTTTGCCAGCTGTCTTTTAAACCACCTGTTGCACTGTTTTTGACATTTTCTGCAACCAAATTGAAGTATTTGCTAGTGGATGACGCGATATGGACGATGTAGAAAGAAAGTATCGTGTAATGCATGCAAAATGTTGAATATCCAAACCTCGATACACGAATACTCGTTTCACATAGAGCGTCATCAAGATAGTTATCTATTCTCCTATTACTGTCCTAATGTGCAGAGCTACTGCTTCTCAGGTCGTATTCAGCAGCCGGGGCAACTGTACACCACTCTCACAACCCAGAAGTAACTGTGCACTTTAACAGAGTCGTCAAATCCAAAATAAAATGACTTGAACTATATTTAACCCCTTTCCCACTCTATTTTTGGAACTGTTATGAGAAGTAGTCACATAGAGTACCTTGCCCGGTGCTGGGTACAAGCACCACCTGTTTCTGTTTAGAAATGTGAAACTAGATGTGGAGAAACACAACATTTATGTATCCCCGCAGGAATGCGTGGATACAACATTTTAAGTATGTGACACTTTCAAAAGTTGTAATCAAATAAGAGGTTATTAAGTCTAAATACACAACTTCTCAATGGCAAATAACAAAAATCCTATCAATCACTAATCAAGCCACTTCTTCAAATATTGCCAGAAATGCGATGAAGAGACAACGGCGTCAGAATGGTCCAACTAAAGTTCTCGTCCAATCCCATACTGGCTTCCCCCACGATTTTGTACAGTACATTCATGCAGCAGCTGACCAGCACTTTTTGTATATATACATATCATGTGCCATTATCATCAATATCCTCAATAATTGCGAATTTGTGGCTATGAACACTTCGGTAGCCTTTGGTAAACCCTAGGTTGGATAAGGCGGAGGGATGAATTCTCACATGTGCTGTCGAGGGGTTAGGTCAAGGTTAAGGTTATGGTCAGTGTTTGGGTTATGTTACCCTGCAAGGCAGCCGGATTCACAAGATTACGACATCCATCAGGCACTTGTATCCAAACCACTGGTAGATCGGACCAATGAGTGACGCCAATCCAGCTGCCTCACGAGGTAGGACGTCAATGCCAAGTATTCTTTTGAAAGTACCTGCCCTTTTCCAAACAGTTTCCATGGAAGATTTTCCGGTAATACTGTATAACAAACCATGTGGTGCGTCAACTTAATGTATGACTAACACCTAGTCATACAATGAAGAAACAATGTGTATAAATTTCGCAAGAGTTATGCAATTCATCTCCATGACTGATTCAGTCTAGCACCATCCTTTGCTTCTGACCATGGTTGGACGAACTAGTTTGTTTCAAGGACCCTCTGGTCTTAAACTCTGCATTGTCAAAAACCTCTAAAACAAAACATGCATGCATTCTGCTGCAAGCTTTGATCATGTAAAGTACTTTTTAAAAAAAAGATGTGGTAGTATAGCCTTTACAGCAAGTTTTTATTATTGACTTCCAGGAGGGAAAAGTTGCACCTTTAGTGCACAGTTATATATAAGAGTAGTACAACTTCATGGTTTTAGTTGTTTCTTATGTACTTCAATGTTACAAGCCACCGACTGTACAAGCTGAGTTGAAAGCTAGAGAGGCGGCCAGTTTACCTGTTTGTTGTTTTACGTGTATGCTTCAGTCTATGTTCAAGCACACTGTAGTAGTAGCATAGAATCATTACTCTCCAATCAATATCAATCAATACTTGGATCATTAAGGAATCAACAAACTACTACAAACATACACTTTAATTCAGATGAACTATATAAAGACTGGACACTTCAGCTATGACTCACCCTTTAGCTGCTTTGAAACTTTGGCTGCCTCTCCCAGCTCTTCATCCCTATTATGTCGGTTCTTTGAAAAGGGCATCGTCTCTGTAATGTGAATCTCAATATGAATGCTATAAAACTTGCAAATTTACCAACTTGCAACCAGATAAAGAGGTTGTGATATCTTGCACAACAAGCTAGGGAAACGTTCGTCAGTGGTGCCTGCTATACAAGGAACTACTCTCCAGAGACTGAAAATGAATCACTGTTATTAGTTTTTGGAGCTGTTGCTAAACAACTCAACGTGCCCAAATTTGTCTGGGTGAAGGAACATGTGACCCAGAGCAGCGGTTTGACTCACTGATGTGTTTTTAATCATTTTGGGACCACAACGGAGGTCTACGGCACAGAGGAGTGAGATATAATCAGGCTTCTTGGATACACACACAATACTTGTAAATAGATCAACTCACTGTTGGATTGGTTCTACACATGAGATTTATTGACAATAAGAACAATAAAGAAAGTTCAATTTACTACTCTTTTAATCAGATGCAAACAAGACTTTAAATCTGTCACCAAACCCCAATGCTAACCATCAACACCAAGCTCCACAGAAGGTCTTGATTAAGAGTCTTAAAACCATACCATACTCCACATAGGACCAACTATAAAATGCATTTAAGTTTTTGATTTTCAGCTGGTAATTGGTGGTGGTGCCTCGCTGTGACTGTGCACTTTTCTGCCAACCACTGAAGAGGCACTTAGTTCTTTTTATGGGCTTCAGGCACACATTATTGTGATGAGTGTTAAAAAGCCACAGGTTCTCAGCGGTTGGAGAATTTAAAGCCGCACCACATTCAATTTCATGGGTCAAGGGCATCCACAATGGGGCCATCAAATCTACTCTTTTTAATTTTTAATCACTTGTCAACAATGTCTAGAGAAGGTTTATTGAAGTTATATTTCAAGACATGCTACGTGGAGTTATACATGTAGGTATTTTTAAGAAAAAGATTAACTTTGTGTTAACAGGAGGAAAACAACACATAGTTTAAATCAACTAAAGGAATATTTGCTTTCAAGGAATATGTGCCAAGTTGTGATGTTTTCAGGCGTCAAGAGAACCAAATAGAAATAAACACAATTGATTTTTCACATAAATATGCCATAAACATGTTAAAGCATTTTCGAAAGTGGGATTTCCTTCCACATCAATAAATGTCAAACCTGTGTTCAGACAGTCTCCTAGATTTATCCACGAGGCCTAATACCGGAAAGTCCTGCTTACTGCATGAATGTCACTCAACTGAGCTTCTAGTTAAATTAATTGCGCGCAGTAATCTGTAAAAATGTACCATAAATGTTATTTCTGAGATGTCAAATTCTATCCAGACCTCTGACACATACCTGATACTACTCTACATCCGTCTGTGTTAAGAGCATAGGCATATCATCTGGAGACAGGAGGTTTCCATAATCTGCCCTCCCTTAGCCTCCTTAGAGGAACATCTATTCTTCATCACTGTCAACTCTCCGTCCCCAGAGAGACGATGCTTCGCTGCCTTGGACCTTGGATGGCTTACGGCCACATTTTTTGCTCGTCACTTAACCCCACCTCGCAAACAAACACTGACAGTGAAGAATTTTGTAAACATATCTGGAGTGAACACCAAATTTGTCCTGTCTCCAAACTTCCAGTAGCTTTACAAAGTCATTAATCATATTATAGCTTCCCAGAGGTGACTGTCAGTTTTGGGGTAGGAATAGTGATTCCTCATCCCTAAGTGAAAAAGCAAGCAAAGTGCAGACGGAAAGGATAAATCACTCGAGAAGTGAAGACAGGTAGCATTCAGCAGCTGGACATTTGGCCCTTATCGTGTCCCAGACTGGCTGATTTTATTGCTTTTCATTGCTTTCCGTAGACCCATGAGGGATTTTCACAAATAGGCTGTCAATCTGGCCTGTGGTGATCATCTTCTGCTGGTTGTTTAAGTGATTACAATGTGCATCTTGAACAACGTGCCCCCATAAGATAAAGTGGTTTCACATTAGACTGAGTCAATGCTCAGATGGACAAGAGACGCTGTGTATTCTGCATTAAGCCTGGTCAATGTCTTAGGCATCTACAAGGGCTTAGAAGTGCAGTTATCTTAACACAAAAAATTGTATTGCTTGATCTGTCATTGGTGATAACACACATATTATAAATAGTCATTTTTAGCCATGTTGGTAGCATTACTCTGGGGATTTGGTGTGTTGGTCCGTCCACCACTTTGGTGCGGACAGAAATATCTCAACAGATATGAGGATTGCTATGAAATTTTGTGCAGACATTCATGGTCCCCAAAAGATTAATCTTACCAATTTTGATAATCCCCTGACGTTTCCTCAAGTGCCACCATGAGGTTGAGATTTGTGGTATTTGATAGATTGCCATGAGATTTAAAACATATTCAAGGTCCCTAAAGGATAAATTCAAACAACTTTGTTGAACCTCTGACTTTTCCTCAAACGCCATCAGCAGGTCAAAGCTTTCAGTAATGCTGTGATATATCTCAACATCTACTTGATGGAGTGGCACAAAATGAAAGACATTCAGACACTCATGGTTCCCAGATAATGTATCACACTCTGTTTTTTCCTCTAGTGCCACCATCAGGTTGAGTTTTTAGTTCTTCAAAATATCTCAACAACTACTGGATGAATTGTTGTGAAATGTGGTTCATACATTTATTGTCCCCTCGAGATGAATTTTAATAAGTTTGATCTTCTGACTTAACATCTGGCGCCTTCGTCTAATCAAAATTTCTAGCATTTTTTAGGCCAGTTTTGTCCAATACCTTCAAATCCATGTGATTTCCATCAGCCCCATCAGCTGCTTAACATCACCACAGTTTCTCATTGTTTCTCCATAAAACTCTTAAATACACATTTACTGTACTTGTGCAATTTAAACGAGAGAAAGGAAGAGAATCTGGTTTTGGTCTATATGATTGTTTCTAAAGCTATCATTTTGAAGTGGTCTCTGAACAGTCTGTACTGTAATGATCTAATGGGGCAAGTTGATGCAAAAGGTATCAATTTGGACTGAAAAGAGTGTTTTTTAAATCAATACTATAAAGTGTCACATGGTTAAAACACTGCAAATTACCATTTCAGGAGTTTCTCAACTTATATCCTGATAATACCACTAAATTACCAGTTTGTTTCACTCTCATTTCATTAATGTTATTCGATCAGTTGCTTTCACGTTCCTGCCAATTTGTTGTTGGGTATTTAGTTGCTATAAGTTGATTTACAGCAGCGTTTACAACTGTGTCAATCTCATCCACTGTTGGCACCATTTTGTGTTTTTTTTCCATGAATGTAGCTATGTAGGAAGATGGCATCCTCACTCTTAATCTCGCCTACAAATCTCTGATTGGCTCAATTGTTTTTCCAACCAGGGAAAACAGTCGTCAATGGGAGCAACGCTAGACAGGAGCAACGCTAGACACGTTAACCAGCTGAACAAATCTGAGATGTGGAACGACGCCATTGTAGAAATCATCCATAATTTTTCCACGGAGGATATATTTTCAAGTTTCTGTCGTCTACACAACAACAGGGAACTATTTTCTTTTGTCTCCAGAGGGTTCATTAAAAAAAAAAAGAAATTCATTGCTCTATTGCTATCACAGTTTCATTGCACTGTGCAGACATGTTCACTTCAGTCTCTCCATGGTTTGACTGCGTTCATCTGTCATCACTCTTCAACCCTGCTGTTGTCAAGGAAGACCTTTGCCACAGAGGGATCTGTACCTGTCAACAGCAGCACTTGTCCAGACAGTATGGTTTGCTCATCTGTAAAAGGCTCCAGATGTTTTTGGATGCACCTGGCAAGCCCCTTTTCTCTCACCACCCGTTGTCCGTGGCTTTGCACCACTTGCAGGAGAGGGCATCCCCCTCCTTTGTCCAGATGTTGGGGAAATCTTGAGGCCTTGCTGAAGAATGAGGAATAGAAATATTGCTCTTTAAAGCCTAAGGACAAACCTACAATAGGTGGTATAGGATATTGGAAACAGTGATGGACTGTTGTCTTTATGATGCTGACTATCTTCAAATCCTTTATGAATTTTAGTAGACGAAGCCTTAAGGTGGCAATATGATGCCTCCAAACAAGTTAACACAGAGGATGTAATCATTGCATGAACAATACTTCAAATAAAAAACAGTGGAAATGTAATGGTCTATAATTTGAACTGGATAGTCCACTGTGTCACAATGGTCCCAATAGCTCAGTAGATAACTCATATAAAACAAATACACTTCACCAACTTTGACCTTTTTTCTCTGTTTTGGTACTTGCTCTTTGACCACAGCCATCCATACATCCCAGATTCCTTGAAAGGCCTCTAGAGGTGACGCCTCTTTTGAATAGTTGCCATCATCTGTCATATGTCTTCACCTGACCTTCTCTAGAGACCTATTTCACCGTCCTAAAATAAACATGGGCCCCTTATCGCTTTTATACTGCTTACTCACGCAAATGTGTAGATTAACATGCACAAAGATGTCGAGGTCATTCAGTTGGCCACTGTGGTCCAAACTGAATTATCTTTACGACTTTTGCCATTAAAATTGTCTACAGACATCGGGTGGATGAATTGTTTGGTACAGATGTTTCCCAGAGGAGGAATTTAACTCTCCAATCTCATAAATTTCATCTAGTAACTATTTAACACCCCTTTTATTTCTACCACATCTATTTATATATGCCCTTTTCAGAGCATGTTGTAAACTCTGCCTTTAGGTTTAGACATACATATTGGTATTACATTATTGTATTTATTCTAGCTATGATAGCAGCATGGCTCTAAGAATGCTAACCACTCAGCTGATCAGTCATTTCATTGCACTACTTTGGCCCAGAGTAAAATATCAAGACTATCTATTGGATGGATGACATTTGGTACAGATACCTGTGTTTTTTAGAGGATGAATCCTCATGACTTTGTTGATTCTCCGACTTTTTATCTAACGAGTTTTTACTTATCCAGTCTCGCACAATTTGACTGCCATGAAATTCGGTCCAGACATTCACATTGCCCACATGATGAATTTGCATAAAATGTCAGTTTGTTGAATACCTCATGACCAAATACCTGCAAAACTAATGACATTCCCTTCATCCTCAGCTGTACTTTCCGTTAAGCACTAACATGCTACAAAAAATGTTGACCATGGTAAACATGAAGGGGGACCTATCATACTTATTTCCAGTGCTATTTTCTACTAGAGTAGCTTTGCATGATTCACAATTTAAAAAACGCCATACTTATCTGTTCCTATATGCAGCCCTTCAGTATAGCATTTGTCTTTTTACAGTCCGTTTTAGCTCCTGTCTCTTTAAAGCCTTCCTTAAAGAGACAGGACGTATCAGAGCAGTGCAAAGTTACTGCCGATGCAAACCCAACATTTCCTGTTTTACTTCTTCCTATTAAAAACTTTAAATTTACTAAATAACTAATTTTTACGGGGAAATTAAATGTGTTCTTCAATGAATTAGAAAAGCTTCATTATTGGCGCTAAAAATCAGGCGACACAACAACATATGGACATATATGGAGTACTTTGTTTAGCAGATCAGTTAAGAAATACTGCTCAGTAGAATAGTACAAGCAGAAACAGCCACAGTGATGGTGATGATGTCTGATGAAGAGCTGCAGATGACCAGCATACCTCCAATAAGTAAACTTCTTTACTTAATTTACCCCAACTCACAGCTCGACTTGTGTCATGGCTCAGTGTGACTACCTCCAAAACAACGCACGTTAGCTAAGTAGAGCAGTGAAATGGCGCACTGTGCTTGGAGCAGACAACCATATAAAGAAATCCATTAGAGGTTCACGTCAGCCTCGGCTGAAAGTAGAAAAAACATCGGAAACCCAGTGTTTAGAGCGGTTTTAACCCGCCATGGATTACTTCTACATACATCTAATACTTAAAACACTGTAAATAAGACCGATTATCCATGTAGAGTGATGTCAAAATGAACCGAAAATGTTTTAAGCTAGTTAAGGAGCCATGTTGATTGTTTGCATTTGGCGTTGAGAGTCATGGAGTGCAATTTTCAACTTGGAAATTTCCGACCTCCGACAAAGTAAAGCCTCACAGTATGGCCTTAACCCACTGAAAGACCACATTTAAAAAATCCAACAAGTGTGTCTTTGCAATGTTAAAAATGTCCCGGTCACTCACTGTTTACATTTGGTGGATAATAGATCTCAATGGAAAATGTTGATGGGAATGACAGGCCTCAAATAAGTGGGAAATGTATTTTTTGGTAAATCAATCCTTTGCTATAAAAGTGCAAAAATGTGAGTTAATATCTCCAATAACCAGAATCCATTTTCATATCACTATCAAACATCTTTAAACAGCCTTATGGGTCATTGTCTAACAACCATCTGTTAATGAGGACTTGAAGAGAAACGCAGCTTTTATCCATTCAGATTCTGTTAACCTTACACAACAGGAATCCTGTCCAATAACGGGGTCTCCAGCTGTCTTGGACTACTCCTTTACCCCCTAACATCCTTCTTCCCGTTCTCTCACTCTCACTTCCTCACCTGTCAGAGGTGGAATGTCGCTGGCGGATGCAGTCCTCCAGGGTCTGACTCCTGACAGATGTAGCGATGCTCAAGTCAAAATGTTTCCCAGCTCTCGTAGCTCGAAACAAGCAGACAGCAGCAATTACTGCACTTAGTGAAATGATGCACCCGGGCATGATAAACACTGCGGAATCAGAACAGCTTATACTGTTGTTTACATCTGTTGATAGCTTCATCATATTTACCTTATCTCACTCTATTTCTTCTTTTCACCAGCTTCCTTTACGTATCTAATCAATCAAAAATCAAATCTGTAGAAGAGATTTACTTTATAACATAAATGTAAAGTGGTAAAGTTGTAGGGCCGCATCTAACAATTATTTTTACTACCAATAAATGATTATTTTCTTGATTAAAGTATCAGAAAAAGGTTAAAAATGTTGATAGCTGATTTTCCAAAGCCCAAGATGCAACCTCAAATGTCTTCTTTTGTCCTGAACAGCAGCAACCCAAAAATATTCAGTTTATTGTCACAGATGAATAAAGAAACCAGAAATATTCCCAATTATGAATATTTTTGCAGCTCTGCCAAGTTGTGTTCACTTTAAAACAATTGAAAACAATGAACACAAGTTTAAAGATCCCATTCAGACTTTTAAGAGATGCAGAAATGTTCTGTTTAGAGTTATAATTTGTATCTGGTGTAGTTTTTCCACATCTGGTGTGCAAAGTTTGATTACCTTGTTAAAACGTCTTAAAATTACATTCACTAAATCTCTTATATTGAATCCATCCAGAATCAATGAATAAGCAAATATTTTTCATTTTCTTAAGTTTAACTGCAGGAAACAAGATGTCTTCTACTTCACTGTAAAGTCTATTTTCAGTGTTTGTGCACTGGATGCTTCAGGTTTCCATATCACACTTATATAAGTTATATACTGGACCATGATTGGCTCCAAACTAGTTGTGATGTCACAAAATCTTAAATTCACGCTTTATATTCAGATTTAAGGTGAACGCAGAGAAACTTTCCTCCTCCAGCAGCTGAATGTGAAAACAAACTGTGCACAGAGAGGCTCAAACATCCAGGTGAAGGAACAATAATCAAAACACATTTTTGACTGGAGGCGGACTTTAACTGACATTTATACATGGGACCTGGGAGCAATTATATTTTTATACTCCTCAGTTGCTAATTTTTAAGACATGCGTCATTAGTAATAATGGGAAAGTAAACTGCTGGAGAGTATTAGACTCGTAAAAAGTTCATGCCCATGTCAAATTGCAGATGGAAGAACAGCACAGTTTTTTAGGAGCCTGATATGAGGATAGAGATTACAGATTGTAAATTGGTTCTGTCCTGTGCTGTTAAACTTGTATGTTTCCACTTATAAGACTTTTACTCGAGAGCGTTCTCTAGTTTAAAGATCTTTTCATTCATTTTTTTTTTGCCCCCTCACCAGAAAACAGAAAAGGGTAGAATGTAAAACTCTTCCTCGGGGGAAAAGAAGTTCTGTGGATCCACTCTACCCGGGGTCTGCTCTCCGCTGTGGCCGATCGTCGTGGCAGCTTTCCAGCTCTCAGCAGGAAAGGAAGTGGCTCTCAGGGGCAGTGCTCAATTCGCCCTCTACTGGGCGGAAGTCAGGCCTCAATGAGGCCGTCAGTCGAATAGGTCATGCTGTCAGAGCGCACCAGAGTTCACATCCTCTCATTAGACTGCAATACTTTCAACATCCCTTCACTGGAAAAAAGCAAAGTCAGGGAAATTGGGCTGAATTTCGCTTGTGATAAACCAGGCTTATGGTGATGGGATTGTGCAGGTGTAGTCAGGTAGACTGAGTGTGAGTGTTATTACTTTTCTGCTTGCACACACTCACACGTTGCCTGTGTAACTTATCAGTTTACACCATGTGTTGAAGACATAAATATTCTCAGCTGCTGAATCGGGAAACTGGGGCTTGCAGGGTTGAGGTTTGGGTCGTTGTGTTGTGATGCTGAAATATTGAGTTTGGGATTGAGAATGATGTGAAGCTATCTCCAGAAACAAAGGCATATTCAAAGGCTTATTCTTCTGATAAACTACATTAAAATGATGTGTTTTGGATCTGAAATAGTGTGTATGACATTGCATCCTCCACATATTCCAGGAATGTATATAGCTAAATGTACCTTAAATGCTACAGTTCATCCTTAAAGCTCAGATTAATGGAAAATGAACCCCTTTGTGGAAAAACTGCATGAATGCAACCTCAGAAACAAACTACTCAAAGAAACAGAACTCAACAAACAAGCTAGAAACTTTATTTGTTAAAACAAGTATATAGAGTTGCCGTATTACATCTTTTTATCTTGCTAGATTGTGTTTTTTTTTATACATTTACCAAAAAGTGGTTTAGAAAAGCAACTCCTAATGGAAACAATGGCATATGTATACAATACAAATTAGCAAACATATCAAAATCAGTTTTTACAACTTTTGTAGCAACCAATTCTCTCTATTGGTGTGCCATAGTGCAAACTGTGTTGTTTATAAGACAGAGTATAAGCATGATCTCAACATTCATACATCTCAACAATCCATGGTCTCTGTCTTAAACACATTTTTTCATTTGTAGGCTGCATTCATTGTGCCTTCAGTTCAAGTCCTTCCGTTCTGTAATGTGAATTTACAATCAGAATAATTCAAGTGTATCGGGCAGGTCAGACTGTTCTGTTGGATAGTGGAGATTATTGACTGAGCATAGAGAGCGTCTTCGGGTATGTGGATGCATGTTTGTGTGTGTGTGTATATGGCAGAGTGCATGAAGACCTGTCAAGACCAAAAGTGGTACTTCACCCTGGTGGAACATTTTGGGTCCATGTGATAAACCGGCATGTCACCGCCTGTACAAGTATCGTTAGCCAACAACAACAACAAAAAAATCTAAATTAGACCTTCAAGTTTGATCCAATACAGTTTTCTAAATGTTTTTTTTATTTTTTTTTTAATAAATGGCAGTTATAACGTAGGGGGTGACTCAGGCTTTGCTGTGCAGCCAAGTTTTCATCTTTTCATCGAGTCTTACGAATCTACTTCGTGTGCTTAAAAAAACAAAACATGTTCTACCAGTGTGAAATATCACTTTAAAAAGTCTCCAGCTGTGTTTTTTTTTTTCCCAAGCCCTTTCAAAAAGTCCATGAGGATTCCTGGTTTCACTCTGAAAACATAACTCGAAGAAGAAGAAGTAGAAGAAGAAGAAAAATATGATTATCACAAACGTATAGCTTAGCAAAAAAAAGTGTAATAGCTTGTAATGTTTGTCTAAGTGGAGTGTGGAGTGTTGAAAGTGAGGAGTGTGGACGGCGCACGTTTGAATAATAATCTGTCGGCTTGTTTTTTTGAATAAATGGACAGAGCACAGAACGCTGACACAAAAAGAGGATAAAGTTTTTGGTTAACTTGATAAATTTCTGTCTACATTCACTCCCGAGTCCAGCATGTGTGTGTGTGTATATGTGTGTTTATGTTTGTGTGTTTATGTGTATGTTCCTGCATCCTTCAAGCCTCTATGGGTAAGATTTCACTGGAGGAAAGAAAAAGAAGCTATGCCGGTTGTGAAAGCGCTGCCCTGTGGGAGGGTCGGGCTGTTTGTGGCCTCTACTCTGGTTCTATTGCACTGTGTTCTGCAGGAAAGCACTGGAACTGGTGGATTGGTTGTGTCAAAAAGTCTGAAGTTGGAGGCCAGACCCGTCCTCCCCTCCCTCTTGCCAGGGTCTCAGTCCCAACTCAAGAGCATCCACAACGGTCCACCACCATGGACGGGATCTTGCCGTAGATTATCTGCTCTTTGCGATTAAAGTAGAGCATGTTGATGGGCGACATCTTGGTTGGGGTACAGCAGGGGCCTGCGGTACCTCGGGGGTTGGCCTTGTTCACCAGGTGGGTGTGGGGGTACTTCTGCAAGTGCATGTACTCACACTCCCCGGAGCAATAGTTGGCCTTGTAGCGCTTTGGGGCAATAATCCAGTCCCAGCCAAAGTCTTCAAAGTCCACTGTGAGCGGATAGCGGCAGCATCTGGACTCTGGCGAGTTCTCGTCACAGTCCAGGCCCGAGTCTCTCCTGGCACGTTTGGGGCCCTCTGAGATCTTCACCTCCATGAACGGTTGCTGGAATGACAGAGCGTGTGTGAATACTTTGCTGCTTTGCGAAAAGGAGGCGGGTGACAGTATTCGGCTTACATCTTTTAATCTGGCGCCCTCGACCTTTGGCAGCTGGTTTTGAAACATGGCATGATAATATTATGAAACTTTGAGTTTTAAAGAAATTAAATCATCTGACGGTTGGTTAACCACAGCCGTCTAGGTATTCTAATTGCCTCAGAGGCCGGTGCCAGTATTTGAGCCGTATGATGTGTGTTTGTCATTGATAGTAGCTGTGTGTGTGTGCAGGCAATTACTCTGATTTGCACAGTCACACAGAATACTTTAAGGAATGTGGGGCAGGTGAACTTTTATGTAATCAAGCATTAAGATTTGAGGTTATTGTGGGCTAGGCATTAGACCAAATGCAGGTGTGCGCCTACATGGAGTCTGTGTTGATTAACAACTTTCAAAGGTCTTTTAAATCTTGATTCCTGCTTCCAACAGTGAAATGCATGAATATTTAACCACCTGCTGACTGTGCAAAGCCTCTCTGCACACTAAAACCTCTGCAGGGTACAATACAGCACCCCAAAAGCAATTTTTGAAACTCCAGCTGGAATATGGACTTTTAGAGATTATTGCTCAAAGAGGATGGTCCAATTATGCATATTGATTTGAACTAGAGTCCTAAATCCTGAACCAACTCAACTAAACAGCTCTGCATTAATGCCACATGTAATTAAACTCTTCCTTTATCACTTATACTTAAAAGCTGACTACAAGGTTTCTATCAAATGTAAAATAAAGATTTAGCTCACCAGTCCTTCCTCTCCTGGCTCTGCCGAGGTCACTGCCAAGTCATTTCCCCTCGAATCGAAGGCGTTAATTTCGATGCCCCAGTTGGTCTCCGGCTGCCGCAGCCACACAGTCAGCACTTGTTTGACGTCTATACTTTGCCAAGAGCTGACCCCGGCATTCACGTCGATCTTCAGAGACCGGATCCGTATGTGCCTGCTCCCGTCTGCGACCGGCATCAGTCGGGAGATTTGCAGGAACACAGTAGTCGCCTCTTCCGACGGTCGCAGATGCACCCAGAGTTGAGCCCGTAATACTCGACTGGCTTGAAACTTTTGAGTGAAAGAGAAAAAGCAGCACTTCGGTTCCCCATCCACTTGGACGATGGGCTCGGCTGGAAGGAGACGAGGAGAGAAAGTGTGCTTGAAATTTCACAGACAGAAATAAACAGGCTCAAATACAAATCCATGACACATTTAAACTCTGGAAGAGGACTAATAAAGTTTATTTAAAAACTATGTGCGTAATAACCACTAGCACTGCGTCAAAATGCACCTACTCTTACACTGTTTTAAGAATTGGTACTTTATATCCACATTTCAAGACCTGGTGAACTCTAGCCTCATGTTTTCAAAACATTATTGCCTGTTGATTGCGTCGCTGTGCGCTCTTTCGTGCGTAAAACCTTTAGTTTGGATAAGAATAAACTCCCAGTGCGCGTCCTTCTCATCATGCAATAAATTAAGAGAAATAAAAACTTACGTTCAGTGGCCATCATCATAATTGTCTCCGTGGTGGCATGCTCGTCATCTTCCTCCATAACCACATCCTTATTATCATCTCCCAGCACGTCGTACTGGTCGAGAAGCTGCTGCAGCGGCGGCGCTTTGGGCAGGAGCTGCTTCACAATATCTCGGCTGATATTAGGAGCTTCTTTCATTCGCAGTTTGCTCAGAATTTGGGATTTGATCGCGTTTAATCGCATCGTTTTGATCTGCTGCCGGACGTCGCAGGTTGAGCACTGCTCGGTCTCTGCCGGGCTGGTGGCGGAGGGCTGCTGGTGCGTCTCTTGGTCACTCAAAACTACTGGACCCAAAGCAATCAACAAGCTAAGATACAGCACAATCTGAGACAGATGCATTGTCTCTAAGGTGTGAAGTCTGGTTTAAAAAAGATCCCGTGGTGTGTGTTGGACCTGATTCGCGACTGAACTAGGTTTGGATTAATGTCCCACACTGATAGGCATCATACTTTATTAGCGCACACCTTTTTATACTCCAACTTTAGCCTCTTTTGTGTCGTCAAAAACTATGATTGGCTGGACAGGCAACAATGAATTTTAACCGACTGACATGAAAACTTTTTTTCACTGTCAAACCATACAGGGATTGAGACTGTGAGCATGTGCTGAACGTGTCCACAGATGGATAAATTCACTTTTCTTGCGGTGATTGCGCAACAAGCGCAGTGGTACGAACCTGACCATCTGTGAAATATGTAATACTCTGATTAGCCTGAAGTTATAAAACCCATATAAAAAACAACATATCGTTTAATGCATCTTTGAAGGAAAATAAGATAATATGATAAGTTTCAATGATGCAATTTAAGTTAAGAGTACGCTTTTTGAAAATAATACATAATAAAATAAGATATTTTGATAAATGATTACTTCTAACTGCATGCATGGTTGTTCTATCAAGTTGTTTGCATTATCTTTGTGCTTTTGAGGAAATACACTGTTGTACAGAACATGGATATGGCAATAAATATGATCCTCGAGGAAAAATAAGAGTTATAATCTTTCCCACTGCCAGTCAAATCCTTTCTATCCCTTCTGAGAAGCTGTTTATTGGCTCGTGTAAAATCTAATTTAGTAACACATTGTTTTATGAGCAGGGATTTAAAACATTCAGTGAAGATAAATAAAATTCTTGGTACAGGACTTCTCTGAATTCTTGGTTGTGAAACCTGCACGCAGTCTGTCATGGTTGGAGTATATGAGAAGATAGTGCCACCGTGTGGTAGATCATCAGTATGACTTACCACACAACAACTTGAGTGTCTAGTCAGCCTAGAGACATGTGGCTGAACCATCATCCCCACTCAGCCAAAACCAAGATGACATTTTCCCATTTGTGGCAATTTTGTTTAAGTCCCCTTCAAGAACCTATTCTCATAGAAAAGAGAAGTTTTTTCAGATGGTCAGAAGAGTCTTTATCCTCAGAACAGCATTAAGTGTGGTTAGGTGGCCTTCTTGGTTTTTACAATAATGTATCTTTAATAGAAATTGATGGTGAACTCTGTTGGCTTGAATATAAGAGATAACTGGTAAAAACCATGAGACAGTCCACAGGTATGTAAACGTGACCCTTTAATAGAGTGACATTATTAGTTTTTGCAGCAGTTCCTCGATATGTCAGGCTTTGGATACACACGCAATACTTGTTAGTGGATCAGTTCATTGTTGGTTTGACTCCAAACAATGTTGATAAGAAGAATTATATATTAAATTGACAACCTTGTTGGAGCTATAATATAATTTTTTGTTACTTGTTTTATTTTTGTTTATTTATATTATACAGGTGACCATATCTATGCAGATGCCGTTTTTGTGTTTGAACAGTGGGTGGTGCATAGCACCGGAAATGCATTTAAGTAAGCTCCAGGTGATGAGCTCAGGGTGATGAGCTCCAGGTGTGTGAAGGTGGGAGCAAACAGTTTTTTTTACTGTGTCAGTGTGACAGTGTGGCGTTTTTCTTTGTGATGAGCTGAAACTGATGAATGGAAACTTAATTGTGATGACATACGGACTAAGTTGTACCTTTGCTAAGGTGAGTTAGTGAATTGATTGTAAATAAATGGGTCACCGCACTCAAAGATACGCACGGTATTGGACATTGGTTTGTTTCCCAGAACATGCGTCAAACCCCTCAGAGGCCAAATATATTCGTCTTGATTGAAAGACTCTACAAACATTATCCATTAAAAGGTCCTTTTTATCTGCTAACATTTACATTATGTGTTACAAATCAGTTATAATCTGTATATGAACCGTTGCTTAATGGTGTATAAAGTTAATAAAGGATAAGAAGGGGAACTATTAGAGTTAAGTGTTCAGTGGGCTGACCCTAAATTGGGTCCAGTCATACCTATCAACTCAAATGGTTGACGTAAATGGGACCTTTCAGAGTCAAGAATCATGGGATGTGGGGTGCCACAGGGTATCCTCATTCCTCTGCCCTCTATTCTTTCTTTATTATATATAAATGACTTGATGATTATTCTGTTTAATTGATAGAACATAAAGGTAGTGGCTGGCTATCAGATAATAGACTATCCCTACATTTAGAAAAAAAAACGACATTATTTTTGGCTCTAAAATAAAATGATCAACCACTTTGTTCTGATTGGCCAGCTTTCAGGTAAGTTGTTAGCCAGAAACAAACTTCCTTTCTGGACAGCTCAGTTCTTCACACAGTAGCTGGAGCTCTAGTTCAAAGTCAGTTTGATTACACTGCCATCTCCTGGTACACCGGATTATCACAACACCTCAAACTACCTCAAACTACAAAAGGCTCAAAATAAACTGATACAGGTTGTATAAAAAGTCCATCCATGTACACTTCTTGATCCTTCACATTTTAATAAGGTTAACTGGTTGATAGTGGGGAAAAATATTTATATTAAGATGCTGCTGACCTACAAAAATGTCCAAAATATGGTACCAAAGTACTTCATTATTTCTCACTACCAAGAGACAATCATCTTAACAGACTTCATGCCTTGCTTGATATTCAGAAACACATTTCTGTACAGTGCAGCAGTACAGATACATAATCTTCCCACAAATCTGAAACTGAGTGTTTCACAGAACTATTTAAAGTGGCCTCAAAGAACTGGTCACAAAACACCACATACCATGTTAAATTTTAATATTAACTTTAACTAAAACATGAGCATGTTGAAATACAGCACTTACCCACCGCCTGATATTCATATGTTGATTGTATTTTCTTTAATTGTTTTGTTGTTGTTATGCTTTTATCTTGTGGTGTGTTAAGTGTTAAACTAGAGAGTTGAAATAAAAATAATTCATTCAATTCATCCTCTGTACATTTTAGGAAATAATGACTATATTATCATTATTATATATGTGTTCATCAATCATCCAATAACGTCATTATTCATTGAAAACTCTGAAGAACAGTATGGATCGCATACTGTAGATTAGAATGTACTTTTGTGTTTGTTTATAAAAATTAAGAACAAGGAAAACATACAGAACAAGACTGCGAATATATACATGGAATGATATAATTTAATAAGCAATGGGGGAAATTATGACTGAAGAGACTAACTGTAGAGAGAAGTATCTATCTATCTATCTATCTATCTATCTATCTATCTATCTATCTATCTATCTATCTATCTATCTATCTATCTATCTATCTATCTATCTATCTATCTATCTATCTATCTATCTATCTATCTATCTATCTATCTATCTATCTATCAATCTCTAAAGTTATCCAGAGGTATCATTATACTGAAAATCAAAAGATAAAGTTGATATATTTATTTATTTTTAATCAATACAAAAAGAGAGAAAAATCCGGTAAACAAGAAGAGCAACAGGCTTTTATATTTGCAGCTGCAGTTCTCAGTTCCGCCGGCAGGTGTCAGTGTTGGCGCAGCCAGTGTCGCTGCAGAGCCGCGGTCACTGCGGCTGCTGGACGCTGCAGCTCCGTCTGTTTTCCGAGGAGCGTCGTTTCACTGAAGTCAGTCCAGACCTCTGATAATAATAATAATACTACTCCCTCTGCTGAGCAGCTGCACTCACTGTGGACCGACGTGGAGGCAACAAGGAAATAGTCTGTCGTCTGATGCACCAATCTGGGATTTTTCTTCTTCTTTAAAGATTATATATTTTTTGGAGTCTGGAGTGGAGCACTTCATACAGTAATTAAGAAAAACTGCAGCAGAGGAAGCAACTTGGGGGATAATTTTGTTTTCTTTGCACATTCAATCAATAGCGTGTGATGTTGGAGGAGGCGAGGAGAGGGCAGAAGAACCGGCGCGACACTAGATGATGTCCGGATTTACTTGAACGACCTTGGGTTTTATTTCTTCTCTCGCCGGATTATTATTTTTATTATTATTTTTGGTGAAATGGAGAGAAACCTGACACGTTTGCCACACTCCTTTAAAAGTATGTATGAGCTCTTCTGAATCACAACACATAATTCATTTTAATCTTTGCAGAAATATCTCCATTCAGGCTCTTTTGAACAACACAAAAATCTCCACAGTGTAACTCAAATAAATCAGACTTAATCCAAATCTGTCTGGCAGATAATGGCTGCTTTTACAGTCTGATGCATATTAACATTTAGGCACATTTTTACAACCATTTAAGCCCATCAACATGCTGTTAGATGTGGTAGATGATTTTGTAAAAGAGTTGAGATTCATGTGTTGATGTGTTGGACCTCCAGACGTTGTTTTACACACAGAGGGAGACTCCCAGCTCTGCATAAATCATTCATGGCCTGCGTGTTTGCTTTCTGAATGAAGCACATGTTTCCTGTGCTCCAATAAGGCCTGTAGTCCTAAACAAGGAGCTGTCACTGCGAATCAGGCTGCAAGGCTTGGTTAGTAGAACAGATGGGAGACACAGGCTTACAACAAAACAGCATCAGTGCACTCAAAGCTAGAGACAGACTACCCGTGTCATGCTACACAATACAGGCAGAGGGGATTGAGTCATAAAACACTCTGAGGTAGAGAAGGAGGAGGAGGGGGGGGGGGTGAGTGAGTGAGTGAGTGAGTAACACACTCTGGATGTTTAGAGGAGTGTGTTTAAAAATGACTCCACAGAGGTGAGGCACGGCTGAGGCCTTGACCCTCAGCCAGCCTCTGTAGCCCTGGGGTCAGATAGTGGCCACGGCCTCTGTGAAAATCGTTTTCAATCCTTTCCTCGTTCCCCGCCATCTGGTATTTTTAGGCTGCCTCTGATGGAAAAATAAGTCACTGAAATCCTCCCTCTCCCACTCTCTTTCTCTCTGCAGTTGAGGAAGAGATGAGTTCAAGTCACCCAAGGAGGAGCGGGACTGACTGTTTCGGCGCCGCCAGAGCCACACAAGGATGGGCCTCCTAGCCGGTCGCCCCCCCATCACCCTCCAAGTCACCGCCCTCGACTGTGTAAACCCTTCTGATCGACACACATGTTGACACTCAGACATGGATGAGCAATTGAGTGGATGACAGCAGCACAAAGGCGACTGCAGCAAGAAAGAAGTGGAGGGTAAGCACCAAGTTACGTCTGGAATTTCAAATCAAAATGAAAAACGTGGGTGTGTGAGTTATAAATCGAAACCAAAGACTCTTTTGCACTTTACTGCCACTGCACATCCCCCACCACCCACCCTAAAATAAATCAATGCTACATCCCCCCAGAGTATGGGGTGCGTCAAATCCAAGAGGAGTGAGTGTGCAGCACAAAATGCAAAGTCCACGGAAAAGCTGGACGGCAAAACCAAGGGGGCGAAGGGCGAGAATGCCTACTTGGTGCACTCAGAGATGGACTCTGCAGATAACTCCCCTCAGATCAACCCAGTGCTGCTGGAATACGCCCAGAAACTATCCGAAGAGATCGTGGCCCGGGCCGTACAGCAGTGGGTGGAAGTAGACCGCCGCTATGGGGACATCCCTTACATTGAATGTGACGTACCGTGAGATGATGACGGTGCGTCACGGTGGAAAGATCAGACCAAGCTTGAGTTTGACACTGGAGGTTGGACACGTGATGAAACAAGGCCAATCAGTCCCAAACACCTTCATTCACAATGAATCTACTTGCCGTGAGCAGGAGTGTGAATGAGTTGTCAGTAAATCAGTTTTGACCTACTTTTGGATTGGATTATACTTGGATTGAGCCTAAAAACCCTCCGCCCAAAGCGACCAAAGCACTCTGATCCCGTTCACGTTTCTGTGATTATCTGTATCAAAGCCTGAGCCTCTCTGAAGTAGAGCGTCTTCAGTTGGATATCAACTTTGTCAGACCTTATTTGTCCCCTCTCTCTCCCCCAGTAGATATTGGCTCTCTTGGGTTGGACTCATATCACAAAACAAAAAATCCTATGAGATATTGCCAGGAATCGTAATGTTCCTCCGCCAGTGAAAGTCTACCCCGTCCATTGATGCTGTCCAGGGGCCAAGAGTCTCTCTTCTTACTGAGGAAGTTATTAATAGATCCCTTCATTTTGGAGAAGGCGCTCACTCGAAATCTCTCACACTGGTATCACCAGGTTAGAAACACCCCCAACTGTTCAGATCCTCCTGGTCTGAGGAAAGGTGTTGTGGGATGAGGCTCTCCCTTAATGGCCTCCCACGAGGTGTTGCGGCGGGGAGACGCCATTAGGCAGCCTCGCCCACAGTCATCCATCCAGCGGGCAAGGTTGTCAAAATGAGTCTAGGAAAGGATGTTTTCTGCACTCTCCAGGATATTCTGTATACACAACTTTGACATTAAGGCCTGCTGGTCTGTCAGCCACAAAGAAACCAGGGCATGAGAAAGGATTGACATACTTTTCGGGAAGGATTTGGCTTGTCAACAGAACTGGAGTTTAAAAAAAACAACAAAACAAAAAAAAAAAACCCAAGTGGTTTTGGGTAAAATGTCGTAGGCCTAGTTTTCTGTCAACATTGTGTCATTGTACAACGCTTAAAAGAGAAATACTGCCATCTGCCATACAGAGGACAAAAGCACTAATATGCAAACCTCAAAACTCATGACAGTTCAGTCCAGTCTAATGTACAGTTATATATGAGTCAGAACATTATTGTATACATTATATTAAATATAGATATATATATCTTATAATAGTGTGGTGCTGCTCTATAACAGTGGGCCATGATACATCCCAGGGGACAGAGTAGATATATTTGGAATAGGGATCCACAACCGCCCAAGTCCTTAATGAATGTTACTATGAGCCCAGTACGATTTTATGTTTTATACTGTCTGGTTTCTATTAGAGTTGACGTTATAAAGGTCTGTCTTTTGTTCGTTAGACAGACGGATGGTTTAGCTACAAGCCGAGGCCTCAGAGGCAAAAAATCAAGGTCAGATTTGTGCACAAGTACTGTAACTGATGTCATTGGGATTTACCCAAAATTCAAGTCGCATTGCACGCTAAGCTCTGCTGAAGAGCATCGATGAGGACACTTAAACTGCCACACAGCTATCTGCAGTGACTACAGCTGTGAATAGTGTTGTTTTAATTACAAAGTAACTGTAAGGTTCAACTATAAATGTTAGAACTGACAGAAAACTTCAACCCAAGGTAATGATAAGCCATAAAAACAGAAGAAAAAAAACAAAACTGTGGCAGGGTTTTATCACCACTTGCCTTCTCCCCAGGTCTTCTTTAATAACAGTGGCCAGTAAAAATAATATAATATATATTATGTATCATATTTGCACTGGGGAGTCGTAGCAGTACAGCTGCTGTTTCAGCGCTGTGCCCATTTTAGTGAAGAGTACCAATCAAAAAAGTCCCCATTGAAGGCATTTTAGAGTCTCAGTTTACAAGCAAAACAGTGAGTTTTCTCAAAGGAAACACGATGTTGCCATGAAAAAAACCCCCCAACAAATTTCTGCACTAATCTGCAGACTGAATAATCCAAAAACATGCTGCCAACACATTAAAGATTAGAGATGACATTATTCTCTACACCACATATTCCTAATTCCTAATCGGATACCATTTGTTTTGCTTCAGATAAAGTGATAAGCTCGTCTCATATTGTCGGGATTTGTCAACCAAAAGGCTGTTTTCAGTTGAACAGAGAGAAGTGAGAGTATTTCTTTTCTTTAAGGTTTTCACATGCTAGAAGATGATTTGTCATTTTGTTTTATAATTTTCAAAAAAAGAAGTCATTTAGGATAAATACTAATCTGTTTCCAAGGCGATAAATCAAAAAAAAGACCCTGCCATAAATGCTGATGTCAAGCTTTAATGTGCAAAATGTTTGGTTTCCAGTGTGATGTCGCCACCGAGAAAAGTTTAAAGGACGGGTTCACAACTTTTACAAGTGTGTCCTAAAGCAACAGTCAGGTGTCCAAATGAGCATTGACACGTGTATTTCTTGCTGTAATCATTCCTCCTGTTCATACTGACCATGAAAAGATCCTTTTATAATGAACTTTCAGTGTAAGCGCTGGGGGCCAAAATCTACATCTACCGTCCAAGCAAAAGTGTTGAAGAGTTTATTTGGACTAATGTGAGTCTTCAGTCGTCCAAATGAGTCAAATCAAGGTAATATCTTTCACAGTTACGGCCTTTTTGGCACCAAATTCCTTCTTTCTGTTCCACTGCAGCTTGAAAGGAAAAATCAAAGAGGAAAAACAATCTCTGTGAAGTCATGAAGAGGGAATTTCTCACTAAAGAAAGACTGTAACTGTGAAGATATCCACTTTATTTGACTAACTCAGACTAGTCAAGCTTCATATTATCCTCAGATAAACTTTTAAATTCATGGACTGTGGATTTTGTCTCCCATCTATTACATTTTAAGCACATTTGGACATCTTCTAATAGCCAGTATAAGCACAATGAATGATTCAGTGTTCATATAATAAACAGTATAATCCCCAGACGTTTGTTTGACTTGAAAAACTGTGAACCAGCCCTTTAAGTACACAAACCGTGGTATCATCTGTGTTTACAAATTCACAAGAGACCTTTGTTTCCTTTCTTTCGTTTTCTGTTCTTTTTTAAAATCATGATCTTGTGGTTGTCTAACAAGTAAAGCAGTGAATTTGGATTTTTCTGCATCTTGCGGCACAGAAAGTTAAAAGTCTGATCCTGTGTGTGTGTGTGTGTGTGTGTGTGTGTGTGAACGTCTGTCGTGATTGTGGACATCTGTGTCTTCCAGTTGACGCTTTTTAACACTGACTGAAAGGCTGCCAATGCTTTTTTTCTTCTGGAAACTGTGATTTGTAGCTTTTAAAAGGTCACCCATTTTAGATTATCTTAGAAGTGTTTGGACAGAGGTGCTGATATATTTGCCAGACTCATCCCACACACACACACCTTTCTTTTTTGCTGTTTTTGAAGGATTTAATCATCACCACGAGGAAAGATACCCCCTTTTGCAGATTAGTGCTGCAGTGTTAAAGTTCACCTCCAGTCAAAAGTGTGTTTTTCTTCTTTAATATTGCAGAATTGAACTGGACTTTGCAGAATGATTCATATGCAGTTCCACATTTATCTGCTGAAAGTGGAAAGTTTCCCTTCTGCTCACGTAGTTAAAGACGTGAACCCACGAGCAGGATTTGTGATGTTTGGAGCCAGCTGTGGTCCAATATTTAGGTTTAATTCAAGTGGTGTGAAAGCTTGAAGCCTCCAGGACACAGACGCTTAGATGTCATGCATATTCATAGATTATATATTTTTAAAAGAGGGAGGAGGAGGAGATTAAATTTTAATGTCTTAATTTGTGGAAAATCAGACAGAAATTCACATTATTGAAATTAAGAATATTATTGATTAAAACATCTAAATCATGACTGGAGGGGATCTTTAAGCTTTCTTTTGGCAGCTAGAAGAAAAATGAGAAATAAACTAGGTTATGTTTCTGTTTCCTGCACATCAAACCTGATTCTACTCGGTGAAAGATGTCTGTTTAATTTCTCTTAGAAAAATGTGCAACTATTCCTTTAATTCAAAATGGATTAAAATGAGGTTTTATCCTGTGATTTAAAGCTGTAAAACCTGCCTGAAAGCCAAGTCAGCTGATCCAATAATGCATTCCCTACGGCAGGTAGATCTGACACAGGTGGTCACAAGATGTTTTTTGTAAAGCTGTAACAATTAGTCGATTAGTGGAGTAAAAATATCCAATATTTGCAGTTTTCAACGATAAATGAACTCTTTTCTTTGTGATAGTAAACTGAATATCTTCTTCTCAGGACGTCAACTTTGATTCTGGGAAATTGTAACGTTTTATAGACCAAATGATTTATCAAGAAAATAATGAGCAGATGAATCGATAATGAAAATAATCGTTAATCGCAGCCATACAGAAATGTGACCCATCAGCCAGAGAAAAGGATCAGCTGAACTTAATATTTTTATGATTTCTTTGCTGCCAAACGAGTGAAAAACTGCCTCCAGGAAGCAGCTTTGTAACATGATACAAGTCTGTGAACACATAATCATAAAATAATGTAAAATGAGTGACTTTTCTGCATTTTCCAATAGTAGTACATCCATCATTCATGTAGCCTAACCTGCCGAGTGTACTTACTTACTTACAGTGTGTATGTGTAAAAACTGATGATGCCAATAAATCAGATTTACGCCTTCTATCATTAAAAAACATCTCATCATCACTTTTATTTAAAAATCACAACAACGTGTGGGGTTTCTGAAGCTGTTAGGTTGAAGACAGATGATCAAATATTTATTTAAAAAAAAAAAAAAACCTGTCAAACAAGACACACGGATACGCAGCATCCTGTGTGAGTGTGAGCAGGTTAAAAGTTCAGCGGCGTGAAGGACAAACGGAGGGATTTCAGGTTGGATGGCGGCCAGCGTTTGTTTGAAGAGCAAATGGTCGACCATAAAGCATGAAGGGTTTATCTTTGACGTGGGGTGAAATACTCAGACTGTGCTCTCAGTGTTTATGAAAGTTTACTGTCGACAGTTTGTGCGGAGGTCATCTCGTCTGCTCGATGAGTCTTGAAACAAAGATTTTTAAAAGCCTTTGCTTTACTTTACAGCTGTATATGTGAAGCAGGCAGGGAGGATTAAAGCGTACTTTAGATAAAAGGTATCACAAACTGTGGATAGATTAAGACAGAAGAAGGTTGTCAAACTGTGAGACTGCAGAGCGTCTCAGACAGAGCTCGGAAAAAGGCGCCTCCTCAACTCTCCCGTCTCAAAGTTTACTCGCCTAGTTTCACTCAGTTCCTGGATGCCTTGTTGGATCAAGATTGAGATAAGATAAACCTTATTGTTCTGCAAAGGGGAATTTGTTGCAGCGTAACACGACACACGTACCGACATTATCACAGTGTTCATGTAGATATTCAACATATGTTTACAAGTTTAAACCTGCTTTATGTGCTTTAATGTGCTTAAATTCACATGGTGAGTGAGACAGTATGTATTTGGGATAATAAAAGGATATAAAGAAATGAAAACAATAATTTAAAAAAGCTAAATATGGCCCAGATGATAAATAATAAAGTCATCATATCCTAAAAGGATAGTTTATAAAAAAAGCTGAATAAAGTCAAACCAGATGAGGTCAAATCATAAAAACTGTGTTATTTGATCCCATAGATGCTCAAAAATTGAGCTAAGATAGCCTGATGTTGATCTCTGACACAACTTCAGACTGTCTGAAGGCATTTATTAGTTTCTGACTCTCTAAAAGTGGGAAAAACAGTAAAAATGACACAATCAGGGTATTATATGTTATCTCCTTTCTACGCACTAGACTTGATATCTGGATGCCTGTTGGATCAAGATTAAGATAAGATAAACTTTATTGTTCTGCAAAGGGGAATTTGCTGCTGCGTCACATGACACACATACCGACATTATCACAGTACTTATGTACACATACAAACACACATTCAAGTTTAAACCTGCTTAATGTGTTTAAACGTGCCTAAATTCACATTGTGAAAGGGACAGTATATATTTGGGATAACTAAAGGGAATAAAGAAAAAAAGAAATGAAAACAATAACTTAAAAGAAGCCAAATGTGGTCAAACCAGATAATAATTAATCAATGAATCATATCCTATTCCATAAATCAAATCGTACAGTACCACTAATGTAAGTAACCACAATAAATAGACCATAGTCTCTGAAAAAGCCAGACCAGATATTAGTAAAATCATAATAAGTGTTATTTGATCCCATAGATGCTCAAACATTGAGCCCAAATAACCTAATGTTGTTTTTTGATTTAACTTCAGACTGTCTGAAAGCATTTATTAGTGTATGGTTCTGAGAAAATGGGGAAAAACAGTCAAAATCACACATTAAGGGTATTATATGTTATCTCCTTTTGATAACTAATGTAATATTTTGTTATATTTTTACTGTAAAATCACCAGAAAAACTAAAAAAGTGTTTTAAAGTGTCAACGAATCCAGAGGCTGATTTATGTCACAGCACAGAGCTGCAATGTTTAATCAATTAACAGAAAAATTAACTATTTTAATAATCAAATAATTGTTTTCATAGCCTGATGTTGCTTTTTGACATAAGTTCTGACTGTCTGAAGGCATTTATTAGTTTATGATTCTGAGAAAATAGAGGAAAGAAAACAGTAAAAGTCACACATTTAGGGTATTATACATGATCTCCTTTTTATAACTAATGTTATATTTTCTTATTTTAAGTCTCGGAGCCTGTTGAAACTGTTTTGAAGGCCCGCCTCCCACTTTAAAAACATCTGGATTAGGATTAAAGAACATTTACAGCTTTGTCAGAGATCACTAACTGAGAGTAACAAACTTTTTAGTTACTTTACTAGTCAAATAAAACACTAACGTCTTCCCATCGATACTCAGTTTATAACCCAAAAGGCAATTAAAAAAATAAAATATCTACTTTCTAGACTTCTGAGCAACAGTTTATAACTAACTGTCATCATTTTACAAGCCTTTTACAATTCATAAAAAGTCCCGTCATCCACAACCGTCGAACACAAAGACGTACGAGCGGCTTCTTCACTCAACGAGAACACACAATCATTTTATGTGACATTACCAACCCATCTTTACTGCCATCTGTTCCAGCTCTGACTCATAAATTATGCAGCAATAAGGAGATTTGATTCACGAGCTTCTCCACTGACAAAGAGGTGAAAAGGAAACAAGTTAAATGTGAAAACACGACAAGTCACACACATTTTAAACTGCTCACACCATTTTTAATTCATTAAAATGCAGAGAAAAGATCATTAAAAGAGATTAGAAAATATAGATGCATGTCTAAATCTGAAGTTTTGTCTAAAAGAAACTACAAATGCCACTAAAAAGACAAAACCTGGACAATATTAGAAATATATGATCTGTATTAGTTCAACACTGCAGAAAATATAGATGATACTGATCTGTGTCACTTCAGCAAACCAACAGGAAATGTAATACAGCACTCAGCGGTGAGATCATTTACTGCTCTCATGTTAATGCGAGGCCGACGTTACAGTACGACTCTTCAGATGAAAGGCTCCTCTCTTTCACTGCAGAGCAAGTTTACATTAAATATGTTTGATCTGAGTCTGTTAGCGACGTCTTCTGCCGCTGATTTGAGATTTCTGGCTGCAAAAATTAATGAGACAACTCTGGATTTTACAGGAAAATGTCAGAAAAAACAAAAAAAAAGTGTCGATGAATCTGGCGGTGGATTTATGTCACAGCACAGGAAAAGAAAAACTGATCATGTGTCCAATAGAGCTGCAAAGATTAATCAATTAACAGAAAATTAACAATTTCAATAATCAAATAATCGATTTCAAGCTTCTCATATGTGACGATTCTCTATTTTTCTTTGTCATATGTGACAGTAGAGCTGGATGATATAGATAAAAAATGAAATATCACAATATTTTGGGGATTTCTGGCTGCAAACTTTAATCAGACAACTCTGGATTTTACAGTAAAATGTCATCAGAAACACAAAAAAACAAAAAAGTGTTTAAAAGTGTCAATGAATCAGAATCTGGCGGCCGATTTATGTCAGAGCACAGGAAGAGAAAAACTGATTATGTGCAAAGATTAATCAATTAACAGGAAATGAACTATTTTAATAATCACATAATCAATTTCAAGCTCCTCATATGTGACGATTCTATTCTATATATGAGACAGTAGAGCTGCACGATATATAGATAAAATAAAATATCACAATATTTTTGGCACCTCTATATTGATATTGCGACAATATTGTGGGAATGACTGTTTCTGCTTTCAGTAAATATAATGTATAAGTAGGCCTGTCACAATAATTATCAACATCATCATGTCTATATATGGACTTATCGTATGATACATGGAAATGACCTTTGACCTCAGTATTGCCACACTTCACATTAGCAGCTAAGAGACTATTCATGTCACATTGGCTAAGTGAGTAGTGTCCTCCATTCCTCACTGTGACGTCCTGAGTGGAGACTGCAGAAGAATTAAAGGTAAATAACTCTGTCCCTAAACATAATGGCAGTCTGTGTTTATACAGAAGAGTAGCGCTCACTCTCTAATCCCCCTTTACATTATTATACTATTATATTATCATTATATCAGTGGTATAAAATGAAATTCAAATGACAATAATATTGTTTATCGCGATTATTTCTGAGACAATATATCGTCCAATATAAGTAGTTATCCTGAAAGGCCTAATAATAATCATCAGTAATGTTGATATAATAACTAAATAGGTACAATTACATACATTTACTGTAATGCAGCCTTTAAAACCATGAAAAGACAACACTAATATCATATTATGATTTAGCAATATCCAAAATATATCGTGATATGAGACGATATCTAATCTCATATCGTGATTTTGATATTAATATATTGCCCTATGTGACAGTGAATTGAATATCTTCAGGTTTTGTATATTAATAATGACAATAATCACTGAAAGCAGTAAAGGCAGAGATGTTTGGGTTGATCAAGGCCGACAGATAAAGTAATGTAGTTAGTCACTCTAAAAACACTAATAAAAAAATTACTTTAACATAGCGCTTCTGTCTGAGACTTAATGTTAAAATGTACAGATTAACTCATTAAACCCAGCAGGAATTGCTTATTAGATGATTGACAAATATCAAACTCCTCGATTCCTTGGATTGTAATTAGAAGAAACTCACTGTTCTCTAAAACTCAGAAACACTGCTCGGTCTTTAATGGTCACTGCTCGACACGCAGCTGAGAATGTGACTGAAACATGATGATTTAATGGAGATTTATGGAAGTAAAAATGAAAATAAGGGAGTAAAGTTTACAGTAGGAGCCTCTGATAACGACAAAGAACACAAACAACATCTCTCAATCTGTTAAATCAGGACTAAATGTTGCTGAAGATTATAGCTTTTATTTTAATGGCACATGATGACAATATGATATAAGATTTCTTCGCATTAAACACCCAAAACATAACAATCCTTTACATAGTGTTAAATCAACATTTTCACATGAGGTGCCACAGCAGTTTATCAATCATCAACTCACTGCAGTATCTGACCTATGTGTGTACCTGATGTAAAATAGCTACATCACTTATATCCCTTCATCCTCAGCAGTTCAGTCCCGTTGAATGACTGACTATGACGGAGATTTTGGGAGGCAGGAAGTAGCCGTTTAGAGGAAGGCTCAGTGGTGTGTGTGTGTGTGTGTTTTTCGGAGGTGAGAAGCAGCTGCTGGCTGACGGGACAATCAGAAAGTCAGATCCTTCTCTCCCAGCGAGGAGAAGCACTGCTCCACGCTCTGGTCCGACACTTCCTCCAGCGTAGACGGCTTCCACTTCGGACTCTGGTCCTTGTCGACCAGAACTGATGAAACACAGAGAGTCAAAAACGTTAAAAAGGGGAAAAAAGGAGATGTGACAGGCTTCAGCTCTAAAGAGGGAATAACTAATCTGAGCTCTGTTGACCTTTACTGAGTTTAAAATAAAAAACACCTTTATAAAATCACTGCTAGTTGGACTAAAAGCTACTTATCCTACACATAACCTGACAAAGTCATTGCTAACTCATTACAAATGAGTTAAGTAAGATCAACTCCCTGCAGATATATTGGTTAGTGACGAATAAAATATCTTTAAAAATTGTCTTAAAAGCAGCATCATGTTTGTTAAAATGTACATTACGAGCATTTTTGTTGGTTTTATATCATTTGAAATGACATTTGCACCATTTTTTTTACCCACAAGTAAGACTGAATGCTCCTGAAAATGGTGTAACCACTAAAGAATGATTAAACATTAAACATTTTATCCACCTACAGTGTATTTAAGTGGACTTATACTAATAATTACTTCATTTAAAAACATTTTTTAATGGTTCCTGATCGACATGATTCTCCAGATTAAATGATATATGTAGAACAATTGTATTCCATTACCTTTATTTAATATAAAAGTTATAATGTAAGATCATGCCAAACTAGTTGATATGGTGTTTTATTGAGAATTCAGTGTTTTTAAGCAAGTTGAATTATTTGGTATAAAGTTTTTATGGTTACACCACTTAGACATTTTTACCATAATCCTCTAATATATTCTCTCAAAATGGATTAAAAGCAGAAATTTGATGCTGGGTCCACAAAGAAAAAATGTGTGCAAGTTATTCATATGTTTATTTTCACATTTTAACTTCTTTAAATTTGATTAAACCACATGGACACAATAAAACATAATTGACCCATTTATATATATACTGTATATTATGGTAATTTTGCACGAGGAGGGATAAAAATATAAATTTATTGAACCTTTACTGACATTTCAACTATCATTTTTTCTTTCTTTTTCCACTGTATTTCAGTTCATTATAGCTTTCTGTGCAATCCATATAAATGATGATATATCTGTGAAATCACATCCACCCTTCCTGTCCTTGTCGTGACTCACCAGCTCTGACTCCCTCGTAGAAGTCGCAGCCTCTCTGTGAAACAACACAAACAATCTCATGAGATGACCTCCCAACATCCTGCTGATCAGTGATACAGTTAAGCTAATTCAGATAAATCATACTGACATTACAACTTTATCAAGGAACAATATCGTAAATAATGAAATGAAGAAGAAGAATTTACTAATCCTCCAGTTCTGATCCAAGTACGAGTGAGAACTAACAAACTAAAGATATTGTGTGTGTGTATTTATCGTGCACATTTAAAGCTCTATATTTATAATCTGAGGCTCTACTGGAATATCTTTGCATGATCTCCAGTTAAAAACGTCTTATTTATCTTATAGCGGCTCTTTATGCAGCTCCTCAGTTCAGCCTCTGTCTCTAACAAGCCGTTTTAGCTCCTGTCTCTTTAAGCCCCCCCCCCCTCCTGATGAGCCCACTCTGCTCTGATTGGCTCCAGATGATACATAAACAAACAATACAGGTAAGATTTTACTTCTTTTTTCTCCTTCTTTACCCAAAATATAAACTACTCTCAAGCCCAATTTCCACTGGGTCCGTCAGCGGCACGTTACAGCTGCGCCGCGGTGACCGGAGCTGATAGGTAATACTATAATCAATGAGAGTATTTCCACAGGGAGCGTGTCAGCAACGTCTCAGCAACGTCCCAGCAGCGGCTCTCCGCGCCGCAGCGCTATCAATCCGCAGCATTTCTATTTTTCACGGACACGTTTCTAACTCGCGACAAGCTCAACAGAGCAGATTGCACCAGACAGGAAGTCAGACACAGAATCGGCATAATAAAACTTCCGTCCCCTTTCAAAATAAAACACAATGCGCAGATCACAACCTCACATCCACTTTACGTCATAACCGGTGTCCCCAGGTCAGCAGTCAATCGATCAGAGGGTCTCGTTTCACGTCCGAGAATCAAAGAAACCAGTTGTTTCTTGTTGTTGACTTTATACACCCAGTTCGCGGGATCTCGCGGTCTCGCGATTATCGCGTGATCTCGCGGGAATACTGCTGGCTCGCAAGGCACCGCTCGGCTGCTGCAACGCTCCCGGTGTGAGTTGACGCTGGGCAGAGGACGGAGCTAAACTGTGGCGCAGCTGTAAGGTGCCGCTGACGGACCCTGTGGAAATCCAGGGAAATACATCTGTACATGTTTGAGCTGAAATCTGATCTGAAATATGCCAGTGATGAGGAAGTGGAGGTAACTTTGCAAAACACAGTGATCAGAGCTACCTGAAGAACCTTTCCGGGAGCATTTTCACATATATTTACCTCATGTTTTGAACCTTTGACCACATTTAACAAAAACATCTTTCATCAGAACAGTGTAAAAATAACAGCAGAATCACAAAAACCATGAAAAAAGGGGAAAAAGGAAATATAGTCAGAAATACAGCAGGAATGGACTATTTATTTGTGAATTAAATAATGACTATAATAACTATAATTGCCTTAGCTTTTTCGCTCTCCAGTAAACCAGAAAGACAGTTTTATGTGTATTAAATATTGACTTTACCAAACTCAACTGGCAGCAAATAATGGACCAATGTATACAGAGTGGTCTAAATCCAGTCTGAGACCAGTTTCCCACTTCTCACACTCGTTATCAGTCATTCAAATAAATAATTGTCCCTTTTATTATTATTATTAGTAGATACAATGCAAAAACACCAAACACCCTAAAACAAACAAATATGTGGAAGGAGGGGTTGGCATCAATAAATACACCAACACATATCTTCCCCCTTCTTTTCCCCAAACAAAAGATGGTTAAAAAACTAAACCATTACATATAATCTGGTAAGGTGATCAAGTTTGACCTTATTGTATCCAACAGACAGATCAAGGTACCTCAATGTAGCGGCTGCTCTTTCCATCCTAATTAAATCGATAAAGTTCTTCCAGCCATGTTAACTTATTCAGTGGTGAATTGTTTAAATTAAATGTTTTATTGTCTTGCACTTCTCTTATCTGATGTATAAATACCAAAAAGGGGAAAATTACTTCTTTCCTATTGACTCTGATGCATGTTGATCTTTTTGTTTATTATGAATCTGTTGGGTTTTTTTTTACCATGCAGGCTTGGCTCAGTCGATACTCCATCACCAACACATCCGCCAGGCTCAGAGAGGCGCCCAACTGCAGCTGCTTGTATGTGACTTTCAGGGACGTGGGAGACATCTTAGACAGTATCTGCAACAGGAGAAACAAGGACGTTTTTACTGTTTAATTGACTCAACATTCAAATAGAGAGATGGTTTTGAACGCTCAGCTAATTTCTTTCTAAATATCCAAACAGAAACAACACGAGCAGCGCAGCGTGTAAACAGGAACAAAGATGGTTGATGCATTTTTAATGTGCAGGACCGTGAATCAGGGGTCTAGTAGCAACCGAGGAAGTGGGTTTATTATAAATATTTGATCCCTCAGCCGACCCTCGCTGGCTGTAATTCAGATTTTAATGGTCGGATGAAAGGATACTGGAAGTGCTTACATGTTTGTTGAACTGAGCAGAATGAAAGCAGTCGACTCGTGTTGGTTAAAACAGGAATACCAAATGTATACTTCACAATATAAACAATGAAACGATGGGGAGAGGCATGTTTCCTAAAGTTGTGCATCTTCTTTTCTCAACTTGATCTCATTGAAATGTGTGTAAGAGACTAAAATTTAGCTTAATTGAAGCAATCTGTGAGATGAAGCCCCTGTGATCTGCTGAGAGCTCTCAAATCTCACAGGAGGGATTTTGGTTCCTGCTAACGAGGCACAAGACTAACCCAATTAAGTGCTTTAAACTGAAGCTACTACTAATTACTAACATAAACTGTTAAAGCCAAATAATAACATGCCTCTATTTTAACATATCAGACTGCAAACATGGAAAATTAGAGTTAAATTTAAGACTTTTAAGATGTTTTAAATACCACAAAGAAAGAAATTAAACACTTTTTTCACCATCAAGTGTGAAAGTTTGATGGAGAACCAGGAGAGACGATGTGAGCTGTAATTATTGATTATTAAATTACATTATTTTTCAGCACTTCCCAGCAGTATAGAACAATAATTCCTAATGATATAATTAATCTAATTAATGCCTGGGCCTGGATAAGCAGCAGATAATGGCTTAACTGATGGGAAAAGAAAAAAATCGACACTCGCCCATTTTAATTGGACGAGCTTCGTCGCTACTGTGTCTGTCAGCAGTTTCCTACAAGTATGAAAACTGCACGAAAAATGACTTCTTGCTTCCTGTGTCTCAAAACAACCATGATTTTAGTTTAGAGACGTCTACTAAAATATTTCATTAGTCATTTTACTGTCTACTACAGGCAAGAGAAGACATTTAAGATTTTTGTAAATGAAATTAATGACTTTTAAATACCTTCTAAGCCTTTTTTAGCAAAGTGAATTTAAAAAATAATAAAAAAAGTTAGTCACAAAAAAGAAAAACAAAATGTATTTTTCAAGACCTGCAAATATCCTGAAATCTACAAGGATGAGCGACTCTATGGAGGACAATAAAAGTGTGCAAATGTTCAGGATGTTTGACTTGACTTCTCTACATTTTGTATTTTGGAAGAATAAATAGATTTTGTCATTGGTTTCCAGTCAGGACCGTACCTCAGCTTGTTTCTTAGCGAAGTCGGAGCCATCTGCCTTCAGGTTCTGCACGATGCCCTCCACACTGCTGGAGCTGAACAGCCTGAAAGGGAAGAAAAGGAGGATATGGGGTTAAAACTTTAAGCAGGTTAACTTCATTCACTTTAATTTAAACTGAAATCAGGAGGTGGACATGGCCGGATCTACCATATCGTCCATCTGGGCAACTGCTAAACGACACAAGACTTGACCCTTTCTCATGATGTTGATAATTATGGTCGCTGTCAGAAAATCTAATCTAATGTCCAAAACTAAATATGGAGCTCCAAGGTTTCCACCTGACAGCAGCGTTATCCAATTAGAATAAAATAAAATTTGTAGCAGGAGCTTTGGCAGTATTAATCCAGCCATTGGAGGTGGAGTTTATTAAAAAAACATAACTCTCACAACTTTCACTGTCTGCTATGATGACGGGCTTTTTAGTTTCAATAAAGTGTGTTTAAAAGAGGTGTGTGTGGAGTTTTATTGTTAACAAACAAAAGTGTACACTGAATATAAAGCTCACTGTGTGTATTATTGAGGTCTAACAAGTGTTGACAGAATTTCCTTCCTCATAAAACATTTGCAAATCAGATGTTTTAAGTGTTTTAAATCCATAATTATTTACTAGCTTGCTGACACATTGCTGTTTGTTGGTGCGTTATTACCTCCTGTAGATCACTGGAGCAGAGGACACATACTGTCACATCATGCCTGAAATTTCTGTTTGTATGTGTTTTAGTTGCTGTTTTATTTTGATATGTTTTCTCCTTGTGCGTTTTTGTTTCCCGCCTTAGTTGATTTCCTCATGTGCTTCACCTGTGTCCTGTTTGTGTATTTCAGTCTTGGTTTTCTATTCAGTCTCTGTCTAATCCTCAGTTTTGGTTCAGTCCAGTTCATCCTGTTTTATCCAAGTCTTGTCCTTTGATCTTTTTTGCTTCACAAGCAGTTTTTGTTTTGCCTTCTCAGGCCTCGAATAAAGTGCTTTTTTCAGCCTCTATCAGCCTGCAGTCTCTGAGTCCACCTGCTCTGCTATTCGTGACACATACAGTAGGCCTGTATGTGTCCTCAAGACAAACAAAACGGGAAATCCACTCATACAAAACCCCTCAAAACTGCTCTGTAGTGCTACTAGAGGTCAGAAGTAGGTATCCACAGGGTATCTTTATGTAACCAGCTGTTTATAAACTTTCCTGACGCACCAATCAGATGGCTGTTTATTGAAGGAGAGTGCAGAGATTCAAGACTTACCTGTCAATATCAGATATGTGCTTGTCCAAGACAAAAGGTTTCTCAGCATCCAAACCGCTCTGTGGAGAGAAAACTTGATGATCAACACCAAAATAAAAAGCAAAGACTCTCACAGACACTAAGAGGAAAACAGATCACTGAATAGCAGCTCGTTGCATGTTAAGTCTAATGTTTAATATCAGCTTCGGTTTCTAACCTTGTTCTGGAAGGAGTCTAAAACTCTGGAGACGTCCTCGGCAGACGGAGACTTCAAGTCCACCAGCTCTTTCTCCAGGTCTGGGATCTGTTGAAGGAGAAGGATGAAGATTAATACTAACCAGAAAATGCTTCAAAGTTATGATTTTCTGTGGTCCTATATTGTTTCTACAAGACTCTAGCATAGATTCAGTTTTATCATTATAAAAAGACGGAAAAAGTATAGAAGAGGAAGTTACTGGACTGAATTTCACCTGCAAATGTCCTATTTTAGTGATTTTTTGTGCAGATTTTAACCAGTTGGAGGGAAATCAGGACAACAGATCTCTGGAGACTCCAAAACTGTTTTTAATTAATCTTACAGGGTTTGATTCAGTGAGGAAAATAACACATGAATGCATTGCTGTAAGATCTGTTGTTGTTGGGTTGTTCCTACAAGTGTATAATAAAGTTATTATGTTCACTATATTTCATTTTATCTTTAACAAACAGATGACGATTATAATTTATGAAGCAGAGATTTTCATTATAAACATTATTCCCTCTTTATTTTGAATGCTCAGTGATTTGAAAATAAACTGACTTCTTCTTATTTTCCATTAAGGTAAGATGTTTTTTCGGGTAGACTCTGTTGTAAAAAAACTATTTTAAAAAAATCTAAATGCCCCCCCACTGGTCTTCTGTCCTGAAAATCAAGGTTACGGTCTAAATAAACCGCCCACTGCTGTGCTGACATCACGCCAACAGAAAGACAAACACAACCTGCCTCTGGACCAGCCAGTGTTCGTTAGCATCTATGAACAACCAGTGACTCAGCATCCGGCTTTCCAGTGGAGCTGTAACCCCCCCTTACCCCCTCATACCCCATCCTGCCCCCCCTCCTCCTCACCACCCCTGCAGCATCACCCTGCTTGTGCTGAAGAATGGGTTATATAACAAATTAAAAGCCAATAAACCTGTCAAAGTCAAAGTTTGTGTTGTTTGCCTTAGAGTGCAGCGAAAGTTCATCGTACCTTCTTAGACTCTACAAAGTGAGTAGCGACTCCGGCTCTCTGCACGTCGCGTCCTTTGAGACGGAAGCCTGTCAGAGCCAAAAACAGTCCCAACTTTCCTTGGAGCCTCGGCAGAAAATAGCCGCCTCCCACGTCGGGAAAAAGCCCTGAAAAAGCCCAGAAGAAACAGAGTTAAAATACTTTCTTGCTTCAGTTTTCACTTCCTGGAGCATTATGACCATTTGTCACAGTTCAATCAATCAATTCATTTTAATTTTTTAAAGCACCAAATCACAACAATAGTTATCTCAAGGCAGTTTTCATATAGAGCAGGTCTAGACTGTACTCTTTAACACTATACCAAATACAACATATTGAGCCTCATGAAGGAACATTTTCTTCAATTTATGCTAAACATCTTTTATCAGTGTGGTTTAATTGTGCTTAGTGTTGTGAGTCGGATTCAATAAACTCTCTTAACTGCACAAAGTTGTTGCCTGATGAATGTCAGCTGTTCATGAAGGAGTGAACGTTTGTGAGATTTAATCATAATCTTGCCACAGAAGGCGACTTGCTCTGCTCAGTTTATGGGTTAGTTTGTTAATTAGTGGTTTAGTTTCATTTACAGAAATGTGAATAAAACAGTAAAAAGAAGAATTTTACACCGCAAAGTGTCTGACACGATGTTTTTCTAAAGGAAAATGCTAGATGACCAATATGAAAGGTGATCATGTGATAGTCACAGACATATTAGAGAACTAAAGGGAGAATATTACAGCCTGCAGTAGTTGATGTTAAACTATCAGCTGCAACACAAAAACAGATCTGCAGAAAGACTCTGAGACAGCTGCAACTATTACTGAAATACAGAAGTCACTGCAGCAAAATATCACAATAAAAATCAAAAGATAATAACTAATAGTAATAATAACTTTGCCAAAACTAAACAACAATCAACAAGAAATAATATCAGAGTCCAAGTACAAAGTTTAAAAAAATGAAACATTGCAGGCTATAACTCGAGGGCAGGAACAGACTGTCTGTACAAATGTGTTTTAAGAAGAGACTTGAATGTTGAAACTAATTTCTTGCTGCTCCTAACTTCCTCTGGCGGAGTCGGGGGCTTTAACAGGGAACAGCCAAGAGGATCTCAGATGGTGATTTGGTTCATAAAGAAGAAATGCTGCTCAAAGTACTTTATAACAAAAGAAATTACATAAACCATTAAAAAGAGCTTAAAGCAATGTTTAAAAAAAAAAAAAAAAAAAAAAAAATCCATTAATGTGACATAAGAAATGTAAAATGTAAAACAACCTGATGATAATACGTCATGATGCATTACGTCTGTCTTTGTAATATATTTACTTTAATTAAGACATGTACACAACACTAATTCAGGTCATATTACTGCTGTTTGTGCTGTGGAGGAAGACAGACTCGTCTTTTGTACTTAGAGAAAAAACAAGGCAAAAAAAATTCTTTTAAACAACTCTAACTTTCCACTTAGGAGCAAAGAACTGTTGAGTAATTCTTACACAAGGTCCATTAACGTACATTAACCAGCTACGGCTGCAAATACTGATTATTTTCCATTATTGATTCATCTACCAGTAATTTCCTTGAGTCATTAATGGATAGTTTTGTCTTTAAAACATTAAAAAACGGGGAAATGTTTGTCCATTTAGCTTGGAGAATACTTTAAAGATGAATCAACTGCTGCACAATGTAGCATTGCTTTTTTTTTTGAGTATTAAATGAGTGAAGTGCAGCATTGTACTCCACATTTTCTCTTCTTTTAATATATGTAAAATATATAAAATATCTGCCCACCTAAGCCAGAGATGATTAATGTAAAGTATGATTAAACACAACCATTAACAAAACATATTATTGCCAAAACACTACAACCCCCCCCCCAAAAACAACCATGCGGCTTATAAGCATTTACGATTATGAAATCTTTCATCACAATCTGCAGCTCTAATCTGTACAGAATTAATTCTGTATTTTCAATCATGTTTCCATTTGATTTCAAACAGGAAATGAGACTTTATTGGGTGTTTTCTGATAGCTTCAGTAGCGTGTCATGAGTCTGCAGGGGGGGACGAGAGAGAGAGAGAGAGAGAGAGAGAGAGAGAGAGAGAGAGAGAGAGAGAGAGAGAGAGGGATTAGATTAGAGTTGACCTGATTTACGGCTGAAAATGTAATATCATAAATGTGGCAGATTACGGCTGCTGTTCAGAGTGGTTGCAGGGCCGAGTTAAGTCTGTTAATCCTGCTGCAGAAGGGGTTAACAGGAAGCCGTGAGGGAGGGTCCGAGTGTGTGTGTGTGTGAGTGTGTGTGTGTGTGAGTGTGTGAGTGAGTGAGTGAGTGAGTGAGTGAGTGAGTGAGAGAGAGAGAGAGAGAGAGAGAGAGAGAGAGAGAGAGAGAGAGAGAGTTTTTACCAAGTGACATATCAAATTTTGTTTTTATTTTATTATATATATTTTTGTACTATTATTGTTCTTTCGTCTTTTTCTTATTGCTGCTCTTCTATTTTATTCTCCACTTGCTGCTGTAATAATGCACATTTCCCCATTGTGGGACTAATAAAGGAATAACTTACACCTGAACAATAACTAAACGGATAAAAAGTAGCCTAATTATATTAATAAATAGAACCATAATCAGAGTTTACCATTTAATAGAAGTAAATAATAATATCTACATTATATCAACACCTAATGGAGAGAAGAGGAAATATAACATTAAAGCTGAAATGGGAAAAGGAACTAGGTGTAAATATTGCAGAAGATGAGTGGTGAGTGAGATGAGTATTTAAAAAAAAAAAAAAAGTATTTAATTTGGAAATTTCCTTAGATACTTGCTGCTCTTGAGAAAGGTGGAAAACTTGAAAAACCTCAGAAGCATACAACAAGCAGACTTTCAAAAATGAAATAAAAAAATCAAAGTTGAATTTTTCTTACTTCAAATCCATGCTGAAGCTTAGATGACGTTTTTTAACTGTTTATTGACTGAAAAACAAAAACACTAACAAGCAGCTGTTGCACTATAATTATTAAACAATACCTGATGTAATGATGTAATGTAATTATGATGTAATATCCTAAAATATCGGAGCCCTACGAAACCACCCGTTGTCTAAAATCAAAGCACATGACGTAACGTATGCAGCCCAAACAAACACATAAACACAAGTGAATACACATTTTTGGCTCCTACAGAATAAATAAGTTGTTCTTTTGATTGTTTGTTTATTTGCAGTTTGCTTTCTGTGTGTATTTTTAATTATACAGTAAAGCAATAAAAGTAAAAAGTATTAAAAATACCCTAATCTTCTGGCTAATACTTGCATATTTACAGTAATATTCATTAATATACATATATGTCTATCAATGAGAAAAAAACTGAATATATAATAAATAAATAAAATGATAATCTCAGGCGCCTGAGTAGATTATCAGGCTAGTTACCCCACTCAACCCCCCTCTTACCCCAACCCACATGAACAACATACTACTGCTCCGTAGTGACCCCCACCTCTTCCCCTCCTACCTCACCCCTGCGGACAGTATGCTGCTGCTCTGTAGTGACCCCCACCTCTTCCCCTCCTACCTCACCCCTGCGGACAGTATGCTGCTGCTCTGTAGTGACCCCCACCTCTTCCCCTTTTTACCCTTCTTACCCTTTTTACCCCAAGGACACTGCAAAGAAACTGGATCCTGGGCCGTCTGTAAGTGTTTCATCTTTTTTATTTCCAGGGCTTGTGGGCGAACACACAGTGAACTTAGTATTTTATAATCTGATGATGTAGATAAGAGTCTTTATTTCTCAAGGAGTTCTGTCTCTGAAGTGCATTTGTCTCGCTTGCAGCAGTTCTTGGATGCTTTCATCTACATTTAATCTGTTACAGAGTGTCTAAAGTTGACAATGGTTTGGAGGATTTTTCTCACTCTGATCCAGACCACGAGTAAAGAGGCCCAAGGATCTATCATTGTGATGCTACTATGTGTGGAGGAGTATCACACACTGGAAAACCTGCAGGAACTGTGATTAACAATAAAACAGGAGAAAACGGGTCCAAAAAGTGTTTAAATCTCTCAATCTGTAAATGTCATTGGCTGCTAAAGTCTTGTGTTGCTTATATTATTGATAACGCATACACAGTCTTTCATTAAGCTCTCAATTATGTGTGGATGTAACTGCCAACATTATACATAAAGAGTTGATAAGCAAGGGAAAAAAAGCATTTCTGATTGAAGTTACTGCACAGTACTGATGTTTATTTAACTCTTTTATTTGTATTTATTCTGTATTTTCTCAGAGTTCCTTTCTAGAATTGGTTAACAATGTATAATTATGTTAAATATCACTTTAATAAAGTTATTTGTTTAAGAAAAGCAGCTTTCTGAGTGGTTTGTATTGTCATTTCAGTGCAAAACTGGTGCAATAGTCCACATTTAGGATGTTATGTCTTTTAGATTGTTTTAGATACTGCTTGGCACTTATTAGTACAATTTTGGGGTATTTTTTTTGTAATAACATTTAATTTTCCTATCCATCCATTGGATAGTTAGACATCTATCCATCTATCTATCCATCCAAAAATCCCATATTGTTCAGGCTCTAGTGAGGATGCATGTACTGTATGCTGTAGTAAGTGTGGTGATGATTACTCGGTGTAGACTGGGAGGGAATCATCCCAGTCTACTCCCACTACAATAAACCAGACCACACCACTGCTGAACAGTATAATCTTGTCTTAGAAGTGTAATGTCAGTGTCTTTAATTGGTCTCATCTTTAAAGGGTGATTACTAAATTATAAAATGTTGTTGGTAACAGTGAGAGAGCGACGGAAAGGGGAACAATTAATAATTTATAGCCAGCCCCCCCCCCCTCTCCTCTCCCCCCTTAAAGAGCAGGGGCAGTCCTGGTGCTGCATGCTAAAATCCAGACTGGGACAATGGGATCAGCCTTTTTTTTTCTCCCCATCTGTTCATTTAGCCACCGTGAAGTGATTAACGGAGAGAGAACGAACACAATTCTCTCTTTTTTATATTGTTAGATTAATATATCAACAAGTTAGCTTTGAGTATATTTAATGTTTGTTGGTCTCATTTAGCCTCTTGATTGGCCGTGTTGTGTTTATTCCTACAATTTAACATGGGTGGTAATTTAAACGGGTGTTGGCTTGTAAAAAAAAAAAAGATCATGACATCACAGAGTTTGTTGTTGTCAGCTCTGCATGTTAAAGGTTACTGCTTCAAAAACAGGTTTAATGTTGCAGCACTTGTTAAAAAGCTTTGTAACTTACTTTATTGCCGTTATTAGTCCAAAAAAGTATAATTGGTAAAAGTTAGGATTATAATTGTTATCTTCAATCTTCTTTATTTGAGCTGATGAGAGTGTTTAAACCTTGGATGTATAAAGAGAACCAGATACGGTGTCGGAGGCGAGGCCCCGTTCATTACTTTGAAAGCTGCTCAGTGATGAATGAAGCTAAAAAAACGATCTTCCTTTTCTTCCGCTTTGCTTCTACATCACTGTCTACTTTTGGTTTAGCACTCCGGCTAACTTGAATGGGGATAAAACGATATAATCGTAGAGCTCTTGTGGACTTTTGAAATGTGATCGGACCGAACGGATAAAACTCTGATAGTAAAACGAGTCATTTTTGGGGGATTTGTGACGTTCAGAAAAAACGTGTCTGCTGATTTAAACACATCTCTTCCATTTTAGTCCAAAAATGTAAAACCAGAGAAAGGATTATTATTGTTATCTTCATCTGCATTGCACTATATTTTTATTTTTATTTTATTTTTGCACTTTATCACACAGCCTCAGCCTCAGACCTTGTTGTTTTTTTATTTAGTATTTAGTATTTAATTTTTAGTATATTGTTCTTTGATGTCTTTGTGTATTAAGCTGCTGGACCCTAAATTTCCCCTAGGGGATCAATAAAGTTTACATCTATCTACATCTATCATCTATCATCTATCTACATCTATCTTTATGATGTATTTGGGCTGATGAGAGTGTTTAAACTGCAGTGCCTTTTTCACAGCAGAGATTCTGACTTGGAATAAAAGTGCAAAATGTTCAAACAGCTCTTCACACCCACACAGGTATTTTCACTTCAGGGTGATTAGACTCTGCTCTGGCTGATAGTGGGAGATGTGCTAGAAATTACTTGAGTTCACAGACTCACTGTAAGAGACAATTTAAATAAGTATGTTTAATTGCCTGAACAGGTCCGAGAACAGGAGAGCGAGGATGATGTCAATCAAACTAAACCTGTACGAGCGTCAAAAAGCCCTGAGAAGAGGTCAAATAAGCCAAAATATGAGACATTTTAACTGTATTCTAGACAATGTCAAGGCTCGGATTTGTATAACTACATTTTTAGACATTTCGAGGATTTTCCAGCACTTGAATCCTCATGTATAATATTGGCATACTTGAATGGAAAAAGCCATATTTCACAGCACGATTGTAGCAGCAACAGTAAAACCCAGCAGATAAAAGAGGCTCTTGAGAGACTCCGACCTCTGGATCAAGGCTAAAATAAGCATGTGGGGTCTGGAGGCAGCTGAAAAATGCTGTGTTTCTGATGGACTACGGTGCAGTGTGAATTACAAAATGCTGATAACAGAGAGAGGCGGGGGGGGGGGCGGGACGTTGCTAGAAGTCAAATAAACAATAATTTGTGTTAGGGACAACAGCAGCTCCAAAGAGGAGAGGAGGGACTATTAATAATAACATTAAACAGAGTGTTGTGGCTTTTATTATATGTACTACTACTATGCCAACAATGACAAAAGGGTGTGTGTGTGTGTGTGTGTGTGGATTACAAGAAAAACGAGCCACACACGAGTACATGAATTAACACTTGCCGCCGCACACATACAGTCTACTCATGAAGCCAATTTTCGGCCTGTGCAATTCAATTATCGTCCCATTTCCTCCTGGCTCCTCGCTGCAGCCTCGCCTTTGAGAAATTTCACACAACACTCAGACCGCATCAACAAGACCTTTTTTTTTTCCTTTCTGCTGCTGCGCTCATTTCCTGTCCGCTGACGACGTAATCTTCATCTTTACAGCTTTCCAGACATGCGAGTCTGTGATTCCTACGCACACCATCGCTGGACAGTAAAGGGCATCGGCTGAAGATTGATGACGGAGTCCGAGCCCCGACTGGACTGGAATAAGTTCAATATGTGTGTGTGTGTGTGTGTTTGTGAGGATCTGTGTGTTCATTAGAGGATGACGTGAGTGTCCTTGGAAGTTTGCAAGTGTGAGGGAGTGAGTGATCACAGTCAATTAATCAGAAAATGAACACAAACATTATAACTGCAGGTAAAAAATGATCAACCCTGAGCTCCACTGGCAGCGTTCAATACGTCTACGGATGATAAACAGCTTGTTTCCAGGCAGATTTTAGTTTCTACAAGGATCCACAGTCATTTCTGCACTAAATACTGAAAGCATATTTCTAATTGTTGTTTATTTCTAACCCAAATATAATAAAATCTGGTATGTCAAGAGCTTTTAAAGTGCTTCAAGACCACTTCAGAATCAGTTATCTGGCTTTATGAAGCAAATACATCAACTTCATGAGCTGTTTAGTTTCATTCCAGGTAGATTTTAGTTTCTACAAGGATCCACAGTCATTTCTGAACAAAATACTGAAAGAATTTTCTTATTTTTCACTTATATCTAACCAAAAAATAATAAAATCTGTGCAGAAGTCTGTCAAAACTGCTCGAGGACCACTTCAGAATAAGTTATCTGGCTTTATGAAGCCAATTCACTGACGTCATGAGCTGTGTAATTTGTTTACAGGCTCGTTCTCACCACACAATCATTGTGATTAATGCTCTGGTATAATAGCCTTTTGCACATAACTCATACACAACTGTAAAACTGTGATAAACCATCTGGATTTAAGTGACGACAAGCTAGTTTATACCATAACGTAAGCTGTAATTAGTTAGTTGTTGGAGATTTGTTACTAATCCCCTCAGCGCCTCAGGAGGAGGCCATCTGTCTACAAGAGTCATTTAGCTAAAGAGCAAACTATGGCTTTGTACTCTGGAAAATGGCTGTTTACACGAGAGGAACTGGCTTCACACAGTATGAAGTTCTTGATGATTTCTGCAGACATGAAGCCGTTCAGTCACAGATGAAGTAAAACTATGCTATGTATCAATGTGTGTGGTATTAGTTGTGCAAATTAGGTTTAAAAGTTCAACAATTGTATAGTTATAAACATTTTTTCTCCTTTTAACAGCTCATTAATTTAAGATTTAAATTTCCCCTTAGTGTGAAACAAGCCATTGAATGTGATTAATAAAACTGTTGTTGATGGTGGAGTTGGTATTTTTAAAGTTCTTTTCAGTCTAGCTTCAGAAAACCTGGCTCTTTTAACTTGTAGTGGACGTATCATGAACATTTCCAGCTCTATATTTATATCCTGGTGCTCTACAGGAATATCTTTAAACCAATTACAGTCCAAAAACTCCTTATTTATCTAATACTGGTCCTTTATGCAGCTCCTCAGTTCAGCCTCTGTCTATTAACAGGCTGTTTTAGCTCCTGTCTATTTAAGGCCCCCCTCCTGAGGAGCCCACTCTGATCTGATGGTTAACTCTCGGAAGCTGCTTCTTGGCATATGTCCGCCCCCTCCGGAGGCAACACACAAAACAATTGCAGTCGGATTTTGCTTCTTTTTCCTGATCCTCACTTGGAATATAAATTTCTCAAATACATCCACAGATGTTTTAGCCTGTGGAGCGACCTTAGCAACAAAAGGCTGCAGAATGGACGCCCGTTTTTGAACATGTATCCTGACATCAGTTCAATGGGGAAGAGGTTTGTAAAGAGGTAACTTTACAGAGCTTTTGACTTGAAAGAGCCCACTGTGTTCTGATTGTCTCTCAGAAGCAGACGTTCGTAAACTCTGAAGGCCTCGTAAACAAATAATTGTAAGATTTCACATATTTTTCTAATTTTTTTATTTAAAATATAAACTTCTTAAATACATTTGTACATGTAAGAGTCTGAATCTGACCTGAAATATGTCAGTGGACAATGTAAATAAAACTTAACAACAATACTAATGAATGGACGGCTATTTCTAGGTGTGGGAACAATCTGGTGTCAGTTTGAGCAATAAAATGAAGTGTTTAGAGCAGGTTGAAGTCCTGACTTTTAACTTTCAGGGAGCATTTTTTGCATGTTCACCTCCAATTTTGGAAGTTTGACTCTGTTCAACATCGACATCCAATGTCAGCAGATTAAATTGAGTACAAGGTCTTCAAAAGCACAACATTTTACTAATTTAACTGGAACAAACTATTTACCGTTAATAATCTCACAAAGCATGTCTGTTTTTGATCCATGGTGTATTTATAAATTAAAGAATTTTGGAGTTTCTCTCTCTCTCTCTCTGGATGATGCAATATTTCATTTTTTATTTCTCATCCTCCTGAAGTGTATGTGTGTGTGTGTGTATGTGTGTGTGTGTGTGTGTGTGTGTGTGTGTGTGTGTGTGTGTGTGTGTGTGTGTGTTTGAGAAACTGCAGCTGAACTGGATAAATAAACAGGCCTGCGTCATAAACTGCACTGAACACGACTCATTCAACCCCTTAGCTTTGTGTCTACGGATGCATGTGAACAGAGTCCAGCTGGGTCTGCAACATGAAATCACTGCTGCTTTATAATTAATGGAGTAGATACTCGCTCCCACTGACGTAGGCCAATCAGCGTATATAACCCTCCCAAACTCCCTCTAAGGAAGACAGGAGCCAGGAGCAGCTGAACTTACCGATAGCGGTCTCCGGCATGGCAAACAGCGTCTTCTCAGTGGCCACTCGAAACCGCCCATGAACTGACAGACCGACACCCTACAAGGTGGAGGAGAAAGAAAAAACAAAAATCAACGCTATAATGAAAAGAAAGAGGTGGAAATAAGAGTCCTGAGGTGGGAATAGAAGAATACACAAACGGGGGAGGAAAACAGGGCCATGGAGAAAACATTAATAACTGTCACCTCTACAGTTTGAGATGGAAAATGCTGACTGGTGGGGGGGGGAGAAAAGAAGTAAACCAGGGCGATCGTGTGTGTGTGTGTGTGTGTGTGTGTGTGTGTGTGTGTGTGTTTGTGAAAGAGAGTGTGTGTGTGTGTGTGATTAAAAGCCCCAGTAGGGAGAGAGGTGAAGGATAATGAGTAGTGTTAGCCAGAGGACATTTCCAGCTCAGATAGGACGTTGTGTGTGTGTGTGTGTGTGTGTGTGTGTGTGTGTGTGTGTGTGTGTGTGTGTGTGTGTGTGAGATTAGGGTTACCATGGAAATAACATCCTTCTGCATACGTGCTCAAAAACATACATGTAGATACACAGACAGGTGCATTGTATTGTATCGTACTGAAAGGTGAAGCTCCATGTAGTTAAATATATTGAAATACACAATTAGGAGAATTATTAAAGTTTCAGTCCACTCAAAAATATGTTTATACTTCTTGTTTGAGCTTCACTGTGAAGAATTAGACACTAAAAGGCTGTTTTTACATTCGTCTGCTGAAAGTGGGGCTGAGCAATATCTTTAAGTACTTTAACTTTATAACTGTATTCTAAATTTGTTTTTGCACGATCTGTAAAATGTCTAAATCGTAAAATAAAGTTATTAAAATATGCACAAAAATGTTTCTGTGATGATCTTGAAGATACAAAGATGAGGTGAATCAGGAGTTCTTTCTTATTGCACGTTTAACACGGGCCCGGATCATTAAGCAGCATGCATGGTACAATTGTGAGGATGATGCCCAGCGACAGAGAGGAATCAGCATATATAGTACCGCTGGCATGTCAGGTATTTTCCAAGAAGTAACCTAAACAGAATGTGATTTAGGCATATTTCACTGACTGGGCGCCATGTCCAAATGTACAAAAGACAGACATGAAAAACATAGTCGGCTCGCTGTCTCTGCTCATCATTTAGGGAATTTAAGAGTCGCATCTACTGAAAATGAATCTGCGCTCTGATCTGAGGCTCTGAGTTTGTTGAGGTATCAGCTCCTATTATGATAGTTAAAGTGCTGCAGATATCAGACTGATGTTCTGAAGAAAAACAAACAAAAACAGATCCATTAGTGAGCTGACCTTTACAGATCTATCTGTGCTTGCAGGTCTTTTATCAGTCTTGCACAGCAGTCTTAGAAAAATATGATGTTTCAGTCCTGCCATTTAACAGGCAAATAAAAATGGATTAAAATTATAAATTGACCACGAGCTTGGAAAAAAGAGTATGTGAAAAGAGTATATTATGTATTGAGGGTATCTTTAAAAGGCAGAAGAAAGTCTGCACACTGTAGCTCCCAATGCAGGTATGGTTTCAATGGGATATCAAGACTGACGTTTCGAGCAACTTGCAAGATGTTTGAAGTGGTTTATTGCTAAAAACCACTTCAATTCTACAAGTCAATGCGTAAGACTGAATTTTAAGCCTCTTGAGACACGACAAATTTTAATTGGATATTAAGAGTGACGTTTCAAGCATCTTGCAAGTTGCTCGAAAAGTCAGTCTTGATATCCCATTAAAACTATACCTGCATTGGGAGCTACAGTGTGCAGACTTTCTTCTTCTTTTTTTTGTTCCAGATGTGCGCTACTATACCACACAACTTTTTGAGGGGATCTTTAAAACTTTCAACATACTCTGAAGGGTGAATACTCCTTTCTATTGATAGTTTCAGACACTTGTAGACAGTATAGATCAATCTCGAGATGCAGGAACATAAATTAACTTTAACATTTTAAAGCAAACACATCTAGCCTAGTGTCACCTATGCATCATTCTATACGTTTAATGTAAATATCAAACAACAAACTAAACTCAGTTAAACTTTTGTGACAAATTACAATTTTGCACTGCTCGTTAATGCCAATAACACTGACCTAAGTATTCATGGAGGCATTAACTCAATTGAACTCTCCTTCACACGATCAGGAGATAAGACGAGTGAGCTCATTTACAGTGAGTTAATACTTTAATGTGGGAGTCATGACTATAAAAAATAAAATGACGAAGCCGAGAAGACGACATAGATACTCCTCTTATCTCAAGATAAAAACGAAAATGATTGAGTTTCTGGAAGAGATAAAATAATCACTTAACTTCACCGACCGTCAATATTCTGGTTGATTATTAATTAACTAATCATTCACCTATAAAGAAGGGGGGTATGGTGTGAGAGGACTCCTGGGAGCAGGGTCATTAACTGGTCAGAGCCAGAGAGCCCGAGAAAAATCTAATATGTCAGTGAACGGTGATGACGGATGACTGTAGAAGGTCAGCAGGGTAAATCCTCCGAGGGATGAACTGGAGGCAAGAACACATATCGGTGATTCATTTCCTTCGGCTAATTCATATATCTGCTTTGTGGCACGGCCACGTCACGTAAATCTGATATCACACACACACAGTTTTTCTCTTTGAGCTTTACAGGCTGCAAATCATCGATGTGATTACAGCGAGTTTAGTCCAAGATGGCGCCCGTTCAATCCCAATGAAATGTGCTCATCCAACACATACGCCAAGACATAGTTTCTATCTTTGTGTGAAACCCAAAATACACATTTTAATGTCTCCCTCTCCTTTTTCCCCACCTTCCTGATCCATTCACCTCATGTTGAGATGATTACATGCACATATAAAAAGCATTTCCAGAGTCAAGGATAGTTTTAGATATTTAAGTCTTCAGAATAATGAATAAATACAAAGTGTAACAGGGGACACTGAAGGCTATTTACATCATTTATAAGTGTTGTCTGTGAGGAAAAAATGCTTTTAGGGCGGCAGGGGATTTGTTTGTTGCAGTATTGCGGATAAGAATTGGCAGCGAGGTTGATTCAGTGTGTAAACTACACTTAGCTTAATGCTCACTTCTAATCCAGTGTGTTTTAAAAATACTGACTGGACATTTAAACTGAGCTCGTATTCAAGTTGGGACACGTGAAGAATGAAAACAATCATTAAAATGTCAAAGTGCTGCCAGATGGGAAATAATTAGCTCTGGATTTGAATAATAGATTTTGGTATAAAAGGAGTTAAGAATCTGTTTTTTTCTGCTATTCATATACTATTATGATGTTAAATCTCTTTAATCTTAACAAGGTCAAGGTTCTAAAACTTGAGGTTAATATATGCAGAAATGCTCCATCCAAGACAAAGTGAGGGCTTCAGCCTGCTGTGATGCTGCATTTGTGATGTTTTTTTCTACCTTGCCTACGAGCTGATGTCACCTTGTATGCCCGTAAACAGTCATCTGTTCTATAGCCTTGGTTGCTAACGTTTTTCATGTGTTTGCATTGTTTTGCTCTCATATTTCAGATTGCATTTTAGCTCGAACATGTATGGATTTACCTGAGAAGTTGACATTTTTAGTAAAGAATCAGAAAAAGTAGTGAAATCCTACCACTACAGTTTGTTAAATGGTTTGTTGACGTAGCCTCTGGAGCTGGTGGAAGTCTCCTGAGGGGCAGCTTCCAATCAGATCAGAGTGGGCTCATTGGGAGGCGGGTCTTAAAGAGACAGGAGCTAAAACGGCCTGTTTCACACAGAGGCTGAACTGAGGGGCTGCATAAAGAGCCAGATTGAGGTAAATCATGCAAAATATTCCAGTAAGCCACCAGAAAGACCTCAAAATGTGCATGATACATCCTGTTTGAGGTAAGACAGCTCAGTGTGATTGTATGCTGTTTATGGCTGGTTTGTTTTTTGAATAATGTCAGCAAGACCAAATGTAGGGTCAGTGCATGACAAATATCAGGTTATATAACACTATGACAATTTAAGGGTGATTCATGGTGCAGCCCAGTTGACCTATATCTCTCTGCAGGAAGTAAATAATTTTACTGTTAGTCATTTTATAAAGTAAAAAAATAAAAATCCTTATTGACCGTTATGAGCTAAGCTGAAATTGAATTGGTCTTAATTGATCTTGCTGTAGTATAAATAGTAACATTTCTATTAGGGGGGAACTAGAAAGTAGCATACAAGAAATGAAATAATAAATAAATAAATAATAGACCTTAAAACGGAAGTGAGTCATGCCACATAGACGTTTATGACATCATTTTTTTAAGGCATGGTAGAAGAAATAAAGAAGCGAAACTGAACCATGAAGTCCAATTGAGACGAGTATTAAAGGACAAATTTGAGCAATCACAACATTGTTGAAACTTGGGGAGCAATGAATAAGGTAGAGTGAAAAATCCAGCAAGGTTGGCAAGTAATAGGACTGCATCTAACCATCATTTCTTATTAATTAACTGGTCATTATATTAAATATGCTGATCACAATATCCCAGACTTCAAGGTAACATCTTCAAGATAATCTTTTAACAGTGATATTTTCACATTTGGAGGCTGAAAACAAGCAAATATTTGTTAGATAAATTGTTAAATTCAATACCACATCCATAGGACTTGTCAGCATTAAACAGGTAATTTATTTGGAGCAGATTTCAGGAAATACCCTTAAAGAATATGTTTTATTTATATGAATTAAGATGCAGTCAAATTAACATAGAGATTAAACTATTTTAATGCTATTTATGAAATAATGACTTCAAGCTGCTGCATTTAGGCTCATTAAAGATCAAAATCAACAATCTAGAATCGTTCACTGTGCAGAGATACACAGAGGATCCAACCTGCTGAGGGCTGAATCACTGTCGAGCAACAATTAGTGACTGTGATTGAAGTCGACAGGCTGTCTTCACCTTGCTCTCAGCGAACAGCAGAAGAGAAACGAGAACGCAGCCAGACAGCATC